>NC_045449.1:47281401-47307251 GCF_002776525.5 Piliocolobus tephrosceles | reverse complement strand
CGGGCATGTCGGGGGAGGGGGGCCGCTCCGCAGGTGCCACCAGGTAAATCTTGGTCTCCTCGGATTGACATCACCTGGTGCATGCCTGATTAATCTGCACCTTCCCGGGCATCAGCTGCATTCTCGCACACACGGGAAGAGTTGGTGGTGAAGAAGAACCCGAAAGTGCACCATCCTGCCTCCGTTCGTCCAAACAGTCTTGCTCTGTCACCCACACTGGAGTGCACTGGCACCATCATAGCTCACTGCAACCTCAAACTCCCGAGCACAAGCGATCCTCTGGCCTCAGTCTTCTGAGTTGCTGGGACTACAGGTGCAAGTCACAACCCCTGGCGAGTTTTTCAATTTTTGTAGAGACAGAGTTGCCAAGGCTTATCTTGAACTCCTGGATTTAAGTGATCCTCCTGCCTTGGCCTCCCAGAGTGTTGGGATTACAGGCATGAGCCAGCATGTCTGGCCTAGAGCAAGTTTTAAAGTGCAGTTTGTTATTGTTTGTTTGGCTTTTTTTTTTTTTTTTTTTTTTTTTGACAGATTCTCACTCTGTTGCCCAGGCTGGAGTGCAGTGGCACAATCTCAGCTCACTGCAACCTCTACCTCCTGGATTCAAGCAATTTTCCTGCCTTAGCCTCTTGAGTAGCAGGGACTACAGGCACATACCATCACGCCCAGCTAATTTTTGTATTTTTAGTAGAGGTTTCACCATGTGGGCCAGGCTAGTCTCGAACTCCTGACCTCACGTGATCCACCCTCCTCAGCCTCCCAAAGTGCTGAGATTATAGGCATGAGCCACCATGACCGGCCTGTTATGGCTTTTAAAAATTATTTATTTATTTTTTTCGAGACAGGGTCTTGTTCTGTCACCAGGGTCAGAATGCAGTGATACTATCTTGGCTCACTGCAGATAGTAACTCACTAGAGATAGTTTTACATCTTCCTTTCCAAAGTGGATGGCTTTTATTTCTTTTTCTTGCCTAATTGCCTGGGCTAAAACTTCCAATAAAATGTTGAATAGAAGCGGTAAGAGTGGACATCTTGTCTGTTTCCTGATCTTAGAGGGAAAGCTGTTAATGTTAATTAACAGCATGAAATACAATATTAGCTGTAGTTTGTTTTTGTTTGTTTGTTTGTTTTTAGACAGGGTCTCCCTCTGTCATCCTGGCTGGAGTGCAGCAGCTCAATCATGGTTCACTGTGGCCTCAATCTCCTGTGCTCAAGCAATCCTCCCACTTCAGCCTCCCAAGCAGCTGGGACTACAGGTGTGAACCACCATGCCTGGCTAGTTTTTGTATTTTTTGTAGAGACGGGCTTTCACCATGTTGCCCAGGCTGATCTCAAACTCCTGGGCTCAAGCAATCCACCCACTTCAACCTTCCAAAGTGCTAGGATTATAGGCATGAGCCACCCTGCCTGGCCTAGCTACAGATTTTTCATAGGTATGTTTATCAGGTTGAGGAAGTTTCCTTCTATTCCTAGTTTGTTGAATTTTATAATCATAAAAGAGTGTTGGATTTTGTCTTGCTTTTTCAGCATCTATTGAGATGATCATGTAATTTTTATTCTTTATTCTCTCAATTTTGTGTGTTTCACCAATTGATTTTCAAATATTAAACCAACCTTGTATTCCTGGGAGATAAATCCCACTTGGTCATGGTGTATAATCCTTTTTATATATTTCTTGATTTGGTTTGCTGGTGTCTTTTTGTTGTTGTTGTTTTGAGACAGAGTCTCGCTCTGTCTTCCATGCTGGAGTGCAGTGGTGCGATCTCGGCTCATTGCAACCTCCGCCTCCCGGGTTCAGGTGATTCTTGTGTCCTAGCCACCAGAGTAGCTGGGATTACAAGTGTTCACCACCACACCCAGCTAATTTTTGTATTTTTATTAATAGTAGAGACAGGGTTTTGCCATGTTGGCCAGGCTGGTCTCCAACTCCTGGCCACAAGTGATCCGCCTGCCTTGGCCTCCCAAAGTGCTGGGATTACAGGTATGAGTCATCATACCCAACCGTTTTGCTGGTAGCTTGTGGAGGACTTTTGTTTCTACAGTCACAAGGGATGTTGGTCTGTAGTTTTTTTGTGATATCTTTTTCTAGCTTTGGTATCAGGGTAATACTGGCCTCACGGTTCCTTCCTCTTTTTTTTTTTTAAAGAGTTTGTGAGGGATTTGTATTAATTTTTCTTTAAATATTTGGTAGAAATCACCAGTGAAGCCATCTGGGTCTGGAATTTTCTTTGTTGAAAGTTTTTGAATGACTAATTAAATCTTTTTCCACGTTGTAAGTCTGTTCAGATTATTTATGAGTTCTCCTTCTTAAGTTAGTTTTTGTAATTTATGTCTTTCTAGGAATTTTTTTATTTCTTCTATTTATTTAACTTGCTGGCATGCAGCAGTTGTTCACAGTGTTCCCTTATTATCCCTTTATTTATTTATTTATTTTTTTGAGATGGACTCTTGCTCTGTCTTCTAGGCAGAGTGTAGTTAGGCCATCCCGGCTCACTACAACCTCTGCCTCCCAAGTTCAAGCGATTCTCTTGCCTCAGCCTCCTGAGTAGGTGGGATTACAGGCGCCCAACACCATGCCTGGCTAATTTTTGTATTTTTAGTAGAGACAGGGTTTCACATGTTGGCCAGGCTGGTCTTGAACTCCTGACCTCAAATGATCCGCCCACCTCACCCTCCCAAAGTGCTGGAATTACAGGCGAGAGCCACCACGCCCAGTCCACCTCTACTTTTTGTAAGTATTGATAGCTCCTTTTTCATGCCTGAGGTATTAATTTGACTCTTCTCTTTTTTTTTCCTTGGTCAGTCTAGCTAAACAGTTGTCAATCTTTTCCAAGAACAAACTTTTGGTTTTACTGACTTTCTCTATTTTTTCTATTTTCTATTTCATTTATGTTTACTCACTCTTATCTTTATTATTTCCTTCCTTTGACTTGCTTTTGGTTTAGTTTGCTCTTCTTTTTCTAGTTTCTTAAGGTGGAAGTTTATGTTATTAATTAGAAATCTTTTTTCTTTTCTAATATTGACATAGTTATAAGTGTCTCTCTAAGCACTGCTTTTGCATCCTGTAAATTATGTTATGTTGTGTGTTAGTTTCTATTCATCTCAAGATATTTTCTAATTTCCCTTGTGATTTCATCTTTGACTCACTGATTATTTAGGAGTGATTTTAAATTTCTACATATTTCTAGCCAGGCGTGGTGTCTCACGCCTGTAATCCCAGCACTTTGAGAGGCCAAGGCAGGCAGATCACTGGAGGTCAGGATTTCGAGACCTGCCTGGCCAACATGGTGAAACCACATCTCTATTAAAAATACAAAAATTAGCCGGGTATGGTGATACACTCCTGTAGTCCCAGCTACTCGAGAGGCTGAGGCAGGAGAATCACTTGAACCCGGGAGGCAGAGGCTGCAATGAGCCGAGATCGCACCACTGCACTCCAGCCTGGGGGACAGAGCAAGACCTGCCTCGGGAAAAAAAAAAAAAAACAAACTACATATTTGTCAATTTCCTCGGTCGTCATTGTCTAATTTAATTCCATTGCAGTTGGAGAACAGACTTTATATAATTTCAATCCTTTTCCATTTATTGAGGCTTATTTTAAGGCCTAGTATATAGTCTATCCTGAAGAGTACGTCATGCGTACTTGAGAAGAATGTGTGTTCTGCTGCTGTGTGGAGTGTTTCAATGTCTTTCAGGTCTTGGTTTACAATGTTGTTCAAGGCTTCTACTTCCTTGTTGATCTTCTGCCTCACTGTTTCATCCATTATTGAAAGTGGAGTATTGAAGTCTCCAACTACTATATTGAATGATCTAATTCAGTTCAGTTCCCTTCAGTTTTATTAGTTTTTGCTTCATGTATTTTGGGCTCTGTTGTTAAGAGCATGTATGTTTACAATCATTTTATCTTCCTCATAAACTTGCTCTTTTATCATTACAAAAGATATTGTATCTTTAGCAACAATTTTTTTTTTTTTTTTTTTTTGAGACAGAGTCTTCTTCTGTTGCCTAGGCTCAACTGTCATGGTGCAATCTCGGCTCACTGCAACCTCTACGTCCCAGGTTCAAGCAATTAGGAGCTCCTGTCTCAGCCTCCCGAGTAGCTGGGACTACAGTGCACGCCACCACGCCTGGCTAATTTTTGTAGTTTTAGTAGAGATGGGGTTTTACCATGTTGGTTAGGCTGGTCTTGAACTCCTGACATCAGGTGATCCACACATCTCAGCCTCCCAAGTAGCTGGGATTACAGGCGCACACCAGCTGGGAAACTAGCCACACCCAGCTAATTTTTGTAGTTTTGGTAGAGGCGGGATTTTGCCATGTTGGCCAGGCTGGTCTCAAACTCCTGACCTCTGGTGATCTTCCCACCTTGGCCTCCCAAAGTGCTGAGATTACAGGCGTGAGCCACTGCCCCCAGCCTGATTCTGCCTTCTTGAGTGTAAAATAAATATTTTCTCTCTTTTTTTTGATACAGGGTCTCACCTCCTGGGCTCAATGGATCATCCCACATCAGCCTCCCAAGTAGCTGGAACTACAGGCATGAGCCACAATGCCCGGCTAACTTTTAAAATTTTTCTATAGAGATGGACCTCGCTAGATTACCAAGGCTGGTCTCAAGTGATCCTCCTGCCTCAACTTCCCGAAGTCCTAGGATTACAGGCATAAGCCACAACAGCTGGCCAATATTTTCTAATATATCATCTATTTAATTCTGTTTTTGTTTTGTTTCATTTTACAATTTTTTGAGTTATTTTTAATGGTTGCCCTAGGGATTACAGTTAGCATGTCAACTTACAACAATCTAGTTCACCTTAATAGTAACCTAATTTTAATAGTGTTTAAAAACTTTGCTCTAAGCCAGGCGCGGTGGCTAATGCCTGTAATTCCAACACTTTGGGAGGCCGTGGCAGGTGGATCACCCAAGGTCAGGAGTTCAAGACCAGCCTGGCCAATATGGCTAGACCCTGTCTCTACTAAAAATACAAAAATTAGCTGGGCGTGGTGGCAGGTGCCTGTAATGCCAGCTACTCAGGAGGCTGAGGCAGGAGAATCACTTGAACCTGGGAGGCAGAGGTTCGTGCCATTGTACTCCAGCCTGGGTGACAAGAGTGAAACTCCGTCTCAAAAAAAACAAAACTTTGCTCCAATATAGCTCCATTCCATTCCTCTCCAGTCCTTCATGCCATTATTGCCATACAAATTATACCTTTATATGTCAACACAGTTTTGTAATTATTGCTTTATGTGGTTATCTTTTAAAGACAGGGTTAAAGACAAAAAGGAAAAAAGGAAAATAATTACAACAAAAGTGTTTATACTATCTTTCTTTCTTTTTTTTTTTTTATTTATTTTTTGTTGAGACAGAGTCTTGCTCTGTTGCCCAGGCTGGAATGCAGTGGTGCTATCTCAGCTCACTTCAACCTCCACCTCCCAGGTTCAAGTGATTCTCCTGCCTTAGCCTCCCAAGTAGCTGGGATTACAGGTGCCCACCACCACACCCAGCTAATGCTGTATTTTTAGTAGAGACAGGGTTTCACTGTGTTAATCAAGCTGGTCTTGAACTCTTGACCTCAAGTGTCCACCTGCCTTGGCCTCCCAAAGTGCTGGGATTACAGGTGTGAGCCACCGAGCCCGGCCTATACTGCCTTTCATAATGCCTATCAGGTGATCCTTACGGTGTTCTTTATTCATTTGCGTGGGCTCAAATTACCATCTAGTGTACTTGTGTTTCAATCTGAAGGCTGCCTTTAGAGTATTTCTTACATGGTATGTCTGCTAGTGATAAATTCTGTTTTTTAAAATCTAGCGCTATCAGTGGGGGTATGGCAGCTCACACCTGTAATCCTAGCACTTTGGGAGCCTGAGGCAGGAGGGTTGCCCAAGAGTTTGAGACCTGCTTGGGCAACATAGGAAGACCCTGTCTCTACAAAAATTTAAAAATTAGCTGGGTATGGTGGCACGCACCTGCAATTCCAGCTACTTGGGAGGCTGAGGTGGGAGAATTGCTGGAGCCCAGAAGGTCCAGGCTGCAGTGAACTTCAATCGCCACTGCACTCCAGCCTGGGTGACAGAGCGAGACCCTGTCTCAAATAAATAAATAGGCCCGTCACAGTGATTCACACCTGTAATCCCAGCACTTTGGGAGACCGAGACAGGAGGATTGCTTGAACCCAGGAGTTCAAGACCAGCCTGGGCAACATAACAAGATCTCTACTAAAAAAAAAAAAAAATAGCCGAGTGTGGTAGTATATGCCAGGGGTCCCAGCTACACAGGAGGCTGAGGCAGGAGGCTCACTTGTGCCCAGGAGGTCGAGGCTGCAGTGAGCTGTGATCACACCACTTCACTCCAGCCTGGGCAACGGAGCAAGACCCTGTCTCAACAATAAATAAACAAAATAATAAAAATAAATCTAGAGATATCTTCATTCCTCTTATTTATTTATTTATTTTATTGAGACAAAATCTCACTCTGTCACCCAGGCTGGAGTGCAGTGGCACAATCTTGGCTCACTGCAACCTTCACCTACCAGGTTAAAGCGATTCTCCTGCCTCAGCCTCCCGAGTAGCTTTCCCGAATAGCTGGAATTACAGGCATGCGCCACCACGACCGGCTAGTTTTTGTATTTTTAATAGAGAAGGGATTTCACCTTGTTGGCCAGGTTGGTCTCGACCTCCTAGCTTCAGAAGCTCCCTGCCTTGGCCGACCAAAGTGCTGGGATTACAGGCATGAGCCGCTGTGCCAGGCCTATTCCTACTTTATTTTTGAAGAGCACAGGGTTTTCATCCATTCTCTCTCAAAGTCTACTACAGTCTGGAGAAGGCGGCCCAGTGGGCTTGTTACCCCATCTCTGTGTCCTTTCTCTGGACTTAAACTTATCATGGTTCCACAGCATACTAGCTATGTGACCTTGGGCTGGGCAAGTTATGTCACTGCTGCGTGCCTCCATTTCCTCATATATAAAATGCAGAAAACAATGGTGGTATGCTCAAGAGTGTTGGAGGACTGATTTAAGACGTGATGGTCGGGCATGGTGGCTCATGCCTGTAATCCCAGCACTTCGGGAGGCTGAGGCGTGTGGATCACCTGAGGTCGGGAGTTCCAGACCAACTTGACTAACATGGAGAAATCCCGTCTCTACTAAAAATACAAAATTAGCCGGGTGTGGTGGCACATGCCTGTAATCCCAGCTACTCAGGAGGCTGAGGCACGAGAATCACTTGAACCTGGGAGCTGGAGGTTGCAGTGAACCTAGATCCAGCCTGGGCAACAAGAGCAAAACTCCATCTCCAAAACAACAAAACAAAACAAAACAAAACAAAAAAAACAGATGTGTAAAGCCCTTGCAGCTGGTGCAGAGCCTACAATGCTATAAGCTCATTTGCCCAACAGAAACAACTTTGGGAGGGGGGGATAGGATTCAGTGAGCAACTGTGCTCTTCCCAGCTCCTGAGCTCCTCCCTAGATTATCTTTATATATATACAGATTTAAATATATATATTTAACAGAGGAGGAGGAGGGACTATACTATGTTGCCCAGCCTGGTCTTGAATTCCTGGGCTCCTGCCTTGGCCTCCCAAAGTGCTGGGATTACAGGCGTGAGCCACTACCTCAACCCTCCCTAGATTCCCTTTAATGACTGTCACCTGGCCTTCCTACAGAAGGCTGCAAGGCTCAGCAGAGGCAGCCTGTAAACTGGCTGGGGTGACTACAAAGCCACCGCCCGCACAGAAGGACGGCTGATGTGGGCGGATCACAAGGTCAGGAAATCGAGACCATCCTGGCTAACACAGTGAAACCCCATCTCTACTAAAAATACAAAAAATTAGCTGGGTGAGGTGGCAGGCCCCTGTAGTCCCAGCTACTTGGGAGGCTGAGGCAGGAGAAGGGCGGGAACCCGGGAGGCAGAGCTTGCAGTGAGCCGAGATCGCGCCACTGCACTCCAGCCTGGGCAACAGAGCGAGACTCCGTCTCAAAAAAAAAAAAGGGGGGGGGGGACAACGGGCAAAACCCATTCTGTCCTTTTGCAATATCATCTGAGCCTGGAGTGCCTAGGACAGCTGGCCCAAGCCTCCTGTCTGTGGGGCAAGACTGCTGGAACCATTGTGAAGCTCCAGGTAGGCCTGAGAAGGTGCCTGTGCAGCTGCCTGGGCTCTGTAGGAACAGAGAGCAGGTACCTGGAAACCTCCCACAGCAGTGAGGGCCACCCACTCTTCCAGCTCATATCTGTCCCTGTATCATTGACCAGTCCCCCAGGACACTTACAAAAAAGTCACCAGGAAGAAGTTTGCCTCCGCCCTGCCACCGCTTGATCCAGTCCCCATCGCCCTCCTTCCCTGGGCCAGGTACCTCACCTGCCTCCCAGCCCCACTCTGGCCCTCTCCCTCCAAAACAAGTGAGACAGCTGACTGGTGCCTTGAGGAAGGCCATTTATTTCCAAGATATAGACTGTACTTTTAAGACAGGACTTTTCAGAAGCAGGAAAGTTTAGTTGTTGCCAGAGAGGTGTGTCAAGGACACAGTGAAAGGAGCCATGCGGACGAGGGGTGGAAGGCTTTGTCCAACACTGTTACAACACTTTTGTAAATGAGCAAAACATCTTTAAAAATCCTTATAAATTCTTTATAATATGTTACACATTTAGAGACAATATTTACAATAAAAGGATGGGGGAGGGAGGGAAAGAAATCTACTTTACAGTAAATCTTTGCATAAAACAAGAGGACTGATAGACGTGGCAGCGGGTTCACCACCTACCTGGGCTTCCCTGGAATGAGTGAGGGTGTGTGGGGGCTGGCCTGGTGATTGGAAATCTATTTACAACCTGTGGGGAGAAGAGGGCGCTGGGTCCTGTCCATCCTGCAGGAACAGCCCAGCTCAGACCCCATAAATCAGTGTGTGAGTGACAGAGACACCAGGGGTGTTGACTATCCCCCCTCCTAAGGGGAAGAAGGTGGGCTTCTATGTGCCTGGGCTGTGGAAGGAACAGGCACAGATGGAAGAAGAAAAACAGGGGTGAGGGAGGTACCAGTAAGGGGGACCCTGGACCCCCCCAAAACTGTCTGGGGAACAGGCAGCTGCCCGTGGTTAAAGCGCTTAGGGGGTGACTCAGGCAAAAGGATGTTGGGGAGTAACCCTGGTGAGAGTTTCAGTCCTGCTTCCTTGGAGTGGCCCCAATCCCCTTCTCCAGCTCTGACAAGGAGGTGGGGCAGGATCCTGTGTGCACCAAAGGCAGGGAGCCCTGGGGGGCGAAGTGGGGACCGGGGTGAGGGTAGGGGGACAGAAGTCGCTACTAGAAACACCTTGGGACAATGACTGCACACACAAAGCCCTCCCTCCGTGGACATACGCATCCTACATCTCCTCCCCCCAGTCATACACACATCCCCACTTACAAGCTGAGGTGGGAGGGCAGAGGAAAGAAGCAAAAAGCCAGCATCACCCAGGATCTTTCCTTTAGTCTGAAACTTAGGGGCTCCCTAATCACACGCCATGGTCCACAAGGGTCCCCAAGTGCAGCCACAGAAAGGTTCAGAAGGACCCATCAGGCGCATGTGTGCAGGGCCACAGACCCCAACAGCCCACGCCCTTTCCGCTCCCGCTTATTACCTCCGGAATCCCCTTCCATTCACTCTTAGTCCAGTTCCAGCCTTCTCTGCCCGCCCCCTGCCAGTTCCAGCACACCAACTAGAGACTCGGCCTGCTGCGCCCTCCACCCCCACCATGCACCCAGGGGCCACAGAAGAGGAGGTGCAGGCTGGAGGAGCCTCCTGGTTCCCAAGGGGCTCTGGGGAGGGGTGGGGCCCGACCAGCGCGGGAGGTGGGGATCACAGACACTGATGCAGGCGGGAGGCGGCCGAGCGGCGCGAGGGCTGGCTCTGCAGGGCCCCCTGGTCCCCGGGCGCGGGCGGCAGCGAGGCCGCAGACGACTGGGCTCGCGCCTTGGTGGACTCCAGGCTGCTGAGTCCGGAGTCCTTGTTATCACTGTGCGCCCGCGCGCCCGCAGGCTCCGGGGGCCCCCCTCCGCCCAGCTCCTTCCACTCGTTGAAGTTGAGGTCGGTCAGCGGGCTCTGCACCACCACCGTGTGGCGGCGCCAGCTGCTCCGGCGCCGCCGGGTCTCGGGTGATAGCGGCCGCCGCAGGCGCACGGCGAGCATGTCGTCTGCTGTGCCGCGGAGCCGCAGCCGCAGCGCCTCCATGCGCGAGGGCCGCAAGGCCAGCGCCGCCGCCGGGGGCCGCAGCGACTCCTGGCTGCTGGACGACGCCGAGCCGGGCGGCTCCGGGACGCGGGGACCGCCCCGGCTCGAGCCCTCGCCGTCTGGGCGGCCCCGGGCCAGGCGGCGGCGCGCCAGGGTGTCGCAGGGCATGAGGTGGTGCGAGCTGAAGGATGGCCGGCGCGTCAGGCGTCCCCCAGGCCCCGCGCCCGCCGCGCCCTCAGTGTCCGTCTCCACGTGGCTCAGCTCGCTGCGCTCGTCGTCCGCCTCGTCCCCCGCGCCTGCCCGCCGACCGCTCGCGCCCGAGCACACGCTGCGGTCCATGGTGGACAGGGTGGAGTAGCCCGAAACAATGGAGCGCGTGTCCGCGGCCGGCCTCTCCTCCGGCGCCGCCGGGGGGCTGAGGCGTCCGGGGACCTCGGGGGCGACGGCGCCAGGCAGCGGCCCCTGCGGCCGCTCCTGAGCCCCCGGCGCTGTGGCCCCTGCCCCAGGCTTGTGCGCCTCCTGCTCCGAGTCGTCGTCGGTGCTGCTGCCCAGCCCCCGCGCCTCCCGCCGCTTCTTGCGCTTGCGGTTGACCGCCGAGATAAAGGAGATCGCCAGCAACTCCCGGGCGTACGGCTCCTTCTTGGGGGCCCACGAACCCTGTGCGGGAGACAAGTCAGGATGCGGGGTGCGCCTGGACTCGGCCCCCTGGCCACCCCGCTCTTTTCCCTATCCGCCCCCACGCCACGGCACCCAGTCGCCACAGGCCCCAGCCAAGGCCAGCACCCACGGTTGCGTCATAAAACACTCCTCCAGCCCCGTGCCGCCCTCTGTCCAGAGACTACCCCCGCGCCCCATCCTGCAGCCGGCTCAGCACTCCCGCTGGCCCAAATCCAGGCTCTCAGCTCTTTCCTGTGGGCTGGGCTGGTCTGCCAAAGCCCCCTTCCATTCTGTTTTCTTTATCCAGCCCTGGCTAAATCCTTTAGACATGGCTCTGGTGATGACAGTCTCTCCACAGTGAATAAAGCTTGGCAGCCTGAATCCGTTTCACACACGCTCCCGGGGTGTCATCACCAGAGCTTCCTGCATGCTGATCCCCAGATGCCCGGCAGGGGCGCTCTCTGACCACACGTCCCCCACCTCTCCACTCGCCGCCACCTGGAAACCTGCCTTCCCACCTGACCAGCATCTACAGGCCTCTTCAGGGTAACTTGCCCAAGTTCACGTCCTCCCTTTTCCGCCGGACCCCACCCGCTCCCCCCACCCCGTCAATCCCCAATCCCAGGTCAATCCCGCCGCCAGCTCTGCTCCTGCAAGTGGCTGAAAGATCGCGTGTGGTGTCATGGTTTGGATTGGAGCCGCCCTCAAACTGATTTCCAGCCCCAAGTTGGGCAACTTCATGCCGCTGTTCTCACCTGAACCAGCCCTCACTGCTACACCCTGTGGTGTTTTGGGGTCTTGGCCTTTCACACTTTCCCAGGAGGGTCCATGCTGCCGGCCATGGCCTTCTGGAAGCTGGTTTTCATCCGCCCTTCTGGCCTCTCCTCTGCCTCTTGGGAGGCTCTTCTTGCCCACCGCTTCCCCACTAAGACTCAGTGTTCCCAGGGCTCTGTTCTTGGCCCCTTTGCCTTCTCTGTTTGTGTTCCCTAGAAAATACCATTCCCAAGTAGCACTGCTATCCAGGCCGCCCTGCCCAACACAACACTCTCTTGAGCTCCGGGACTCTTCTTCCCACTGAGAATCCACTTCCACCTGGCTGGCTGTAGGCTCTTAACACTCACCTATCCGGAACCACAGCATCCACCTACCCCTGCCCCAAACTGCCTCCATTCACATTCCCCACCTTAGGGCGGTCTTTTGACTCCTCCTTCTCCCCTCCACCCACAGCCAAGTCCTGGATTCTTCTGAAATGGCTCCCAAAGCCAACTCCTCCTCCTCCTCCTCCTCCTCCTCCTGCTCCTCCTCCGGCAGGCCCTCATTCTGCCCTCTCTGGGCCCTCCTGCCCCTCCTAATAGGGTTTCCCCGCCTCCACCCTTGCGCCAGCCCAGGTCCCTCCTCCAGAGCCACCATTCTGAAGCAGGAATCTGATCCTCACCCAGCTTTGCTCAGAAGCTTGCATGCCCCAGCACCCACCAGGATAAAGCACACGTTCCCCAGTTCAGCACATGGGGCTCTTCACAACCCAGCCCCAACTTTCCCAGCCCACTGCCCTGCCCTGCCCCCAACCCCAACACAGCCCTCACGTGGAAATACAGCACTACCAACCCTTCCTTTGATGTGACCTACACTGTTACATTGCTGCCAGCCCTTAATGTCCCCCTGCCCTATTTGCTGGATGAGCTCCTACTCACCCTACAAGGCCCAGCTCAAACATGGCTTCCTCTGTACAGCAACCTCCCAGCCCTCCCTTTGCCTCAGATGGGAGATCACTTCTCTATGTTCCTGTCATCTCACTGTGCTCCTAGCTCTTCTCACATCAGCCTCATTTAACTCTGAGCTCCTTGGGAGCAAAGGCTGTGACTTGGTTGTTTCTGCATGGCACATAACAGGCGTTCAATGAACATTAAATGAACTAACAATCGGTGAGTGGAGTCCCCTTAACACAGGAAGTCTTGTAGAAGCAGATGCTGGGACTGGTTACTGTCTTGGGCTGGAATGACATGACAAGGTCACACTGCCCTTCAGCTCCTCCTCACAGACCACCTCTTGTTTCAGCCACGGTGTAATGATGAATGGAGACCCGGATGCCTCTTGTGACCACTGCAGCTACTGTCCTCTCTCTCACATTAATTAGTTCTGAGAAAACCAGAGCATGTCAGGGACTCAGGATTCACAGGCATGTGGCTCCTGGGCCATGGTTGCCCACAATGCACAACTCCAGAAGGCACCCCCTGGAGTTGTGCAATGTGATTGCACTGCTAGGATCAGCCTGGGGCATATGGTGGCCAATACTGCTTTCTTTCCTGGCCAGTGCTCTCTGAGAGACTTAAGAGGCCGCTAGGATCATCTGATCAAACTACTGTCTCATCCCAGCTGGTTCCAGAAGCAACAAGGTCAGACTGAGTTCTCTTCCAAGGAATGCAGAGGTCAGCAGATTCACAGAGAGATCAGGGAGTTAATCCAGGATATATTGCAGGAAAGCAGGGGGCCAGCAGGAGCAATGGAAGGAAGTGACAAGGACCTGATGTAGGTCACTATAATGAACTTTCTCCCTGTCACAGCAATCTTATGATGGCGGTCCCTGTCACCAGAGGTGTGCATGTGCTGGCAGGGGCTCCACGCAGAGCTTACAGGGTACCCTTGCACCAGGCTAGAGCATTATTTTTTTATTATTATTATTAATATTATTTTGAGACAGAGTCTCCCTCTGTCACCCAGGCTGGAGTGCAGGTGGCACAATCTCGGTTCACTGCAACCTCTGCTTCCTGGGTTCAAGCAATTCTCATCACTCAGCCTCTCAAGTAGCTGGGATTACAGGCACGCACCACCAAACCTGGCTAATTTTTGTATTTTTAGTAGAGATGGGGTTTCACCATGTTGGCCAGGCTGGTCTTAAACGCCTGGCCTCAAGTGATCCTCCCACCTTGGCTTTCCAAAGTGCTGGGATTACAGGCATCAGCCACCGCACCCACAACCTTTTTTTCTTTTGTCCAGTGTATTCATTTGGCACACACCAGGCACCTGCCTGGTGTTGGGCACCTGCCAGGTGTCAGGCACATGGCTATGGAGTGGACTTACAAACCTGGCCAGTGCAGTGCTCAGAGACCCAGACAGAAATGAGCCCAGTTCCGCCAGCCAGTCATCAACTGCTTTCACTCACTGCTATGGACTAAATTGTGTACCTCCCAAACTCACATGTGGAAGCCCTAACCCCAGTTTGGAGGTGGAGCCTTTGAGAGATAATTAGGTTTAGGTGAAGGTGGGACTTTTTGATGGGATTGGTGCCCTTATTAGAAGGGACACCAGAGGGCTTGGGAGCTCTCACTCACTCACGCTCTTTTCTCTCTGCCTTGCCTTGTAAGGACACAGTATGAGAAGGTGGCCATCTACCATCTACAAGACAAGACAGGCAGGGAACCCTCACCAGAAATAAGCCACACTGGCACCTTGATCTTGGACTTCTAACCTGTAGAACTCTGAGAAAAATCAATTTCTGTTTTTTTTTTTTTTTTTTTTTTTTTGAGACGGAGTCTTGCTCTGCCGCCCAGGCTGGAGTGCAGTGGCCGGATCTCAGCTCACTGCAAGCTCCGCCTCCCGGGTTCACGCCATTCTCCTGCCTCAGCCTCCCGAGTAGCTGGGACTACAGGCGCCCGCCTCGTCGCCCGGCTAGTTTTTTTTTGTATTTTTTAGTAGAGACGGGGTTTCACCGTATTAGCCAGGATGGTCTCGATCTCCTGACCTCGTGATCCACCCGTCTCAGCCTCCCAAAGTGCTGGGATTACAGGCTTGAGCCACCGCGCCCGGCCCAATTTCTGTTGTCTGAGGCACCTAGCTATGGCATTTTGTTACAGCAGCCTGAGCTGACTTTATACCCACCCTGCCCTCAAGCTCTGATCTCACAGCCGGGCAGGGTCACCCAGGGCAGGCCTCATCTCCTAACAGGTTCCGTCTCAGAGAGGAGGCTCTGGAGCAGGCGACTTGCTGGTTGTGAGACCTGGGGCAAGTTAGAGAAGCACCTCTGGCCTCTGTTTCCTCAACTGCAAAATAAGGACAATTCTATCTCTAACGTAGGGCATTTGTGAGGATTAAATTCTGAGCACAGTAACACAGCAAATGCTCAATAAATTGTAACTACTCATATTGTTGAATACTTTAAACTTAGGAATCAGCGATGACCAAAGGTATTATTGATGATGACTGGACTGCCACCTTCTGCCAAACAAGCTAATTACCAGCAGGAATACTCTGGAGAAGACGCTCTTAGCTGGAGTGCCTGGGTAGGCTTTGGGGATCCATAAACTCCTTGAACTTGCCACAGGATTTGTGTAGCTAGGTGTCTTTCTGGAGCAAGAGTGCATAACTTCCCTCTTTTCTTTTTTCTTTTTTTTGAGACAGAGTCTCGCTCTATTGCCCAGGCTGGGAGTGCAATGGTGCAATCTTGGCTCACTGCAACCTCTGCCTCCCCAGTTCAAGCAGTTCTCCTGCCTCAGCCTTCCGAGTAGCTGGGATTACAGGCGTGCACCACCACCCCCAGCTAATTTTGTATTTTTAGTAGAGATGGGGTTTCGCCATGTTGGCCGGACTGGTCTCGAATTCCTGGCCTCAAGTGATCTCCCCACCCTAGCCTCCCAAAGTGCTGGGATTACAGGCATGAGCCACCATGCTTGGCCTCCTCTGATTCTTGAAGGGGCCTGAAGTAGATGGGGAATCCCTGCATTCCAATATCTGTTGTCATTGCAAAAATGTTCACGGTCAATTCTCCCTCAGGGTCAGGGTCATGGAGAGGTTTCTTATGGGGCAAGGGTTGGGGTCAAGGAATTTGAGGAACTTGAATAAGGCAGGGCTGGGGAAATCAGACTGAGCCTGGTCAGGAGCTAGACTTCTCCCTGTACCAGTGGGGTGCTCAGGGGTTATTGCAGGCCGTAAAGAAAGCTAAGCAGTAGGCAAGGGACCACCAGAGAAGACAAAAGTGGTCCCCTTCCCCAAGAACTTGGAATTAAGATGATAAGGAGAGTGGGGTGCAGTGGCTCATGCCTGTAGTCTCAGCACTTTGGGAGGCCGAGGCAGGAGGATCCATTGAAGCCAGGAATTCAAGAACAGCCTGCGCAAAGAAGCAAGACCCCATTTCTACAAAAAATACCAAAAAATTAGGTAGGAATGGTGGTGTGTGCCTGTAGTCCCAGCTACTAAGGAGGTTGAGGCAGGAGGGTCACTTGAACACAGGAGTTAGAGGCTGCAGTGAGCTGTGTTCGGGCCACTGCATTCCAGCCTGGGTGACAGACCAAGAACTGTCTCAAAAAAAAAAAAAAATTGATAAGGGAGCCTTGTGAGTATTGAACAGCTCCACGCCACCTGCCGTGGAGCTGAGAGACTGCCATGTGTGCCTGCCCACACTCCTACCCGGGATAGCCTAAACCATCCACACAGGGAGGCAGGATCAGAATGTGGCCGTCACTTGGGGCACTGACACCGCCTGGCTGTCCTGGACACAGCCGGGAGAGTCTAGAGACACGGCTGTCACATCTAGAACAATGGTTTTTGATGAGCTTGGGAGCACTCTGTCTAAATCGAATCCTCCCTAGAAACCCAACGACGTGAGACAGAACCAAGAGTGGCTCAGATGGAGGCCATGGGAGCTTGGATCCCTGCACGCTTGGTTCTCTCATACACCTGTTGGTAGTCATGACCCCGTGGTGGCTCCAGGGAACACAGTTTGACCATCACTGACCTGGGTTTTAGAGTCAGGCAAAAGACACAGAGGCTGGCAGTCGTGAGAGTCCAGCACTTGCAGGGTTTGTGCCTACCCGCAGAGTTCACAGCCCGGCGGGAGGCCAGGCCCTGGTGCCAGAGGCAGCCCCCTCCCTACAGCCGGGACAGGAGGCTGCAGGCTCCCAGATGCCTGGTGCCTCCTGCTTCCCTGACTCCGATTCCTGGTCTCCCCAGTAGATGAGACTGAGACCACTGCGGCACACACAACTGAATGTCCCTGTCCCTGCAACAGTTATTCCTATCGCTGTACTTAATAGACTGGCAGCCTGGTCCGTGCCTTCGTTTCTTAGAGGCTTGGCCAGCTGGTTTCAGCTCAGGCTCAGGACAGAGCCAGTCCCTGTGCCAGAAAATCAAGAAACACTCAGCACCTGAGAGCAGAGGATTAGAACTCAGATGCCAGAGCACCACCAAGGAAGGAGGACACCTAACCAGCTCCCCTCCCTGAGGCCCAAGAATATGCCCAAACTTCTAGTTACTTAAGTTCTGTGAGCCTTGGTTTTCCCATCTGTAAAATGCGGATGGTACAAAACTCAAGGGTCTTTCGTAAAAATGAAATGAAACCGATGTTTGTGAAAAGTTCTCTGCATACTGGCTGGCACCTAGTAGGTGCTCAGTAAATATGCATTCCCTCCTCTTTCATCTCACACTAGTGATTGTGATGAACTCACTAGGTCACAGTGAAGTCTCCAAGTCAGTTTACAGTAAAGAAGTACTCTCTGAAAAGCAGGTTCTATTGTTCAAGGCCCTATGATTGAGAAGAAGGCCTCCTGCAGGAGTTCCCAGGCTAATGCAGGAGTCAGGCAGGCCCAGACTGGGAAGCAGTAACTGCTAGCATCTCCAGAGGAGGGAATTTCAAGCCAGGCGGCTTCAAGGAGGCGGTGGCTTGTGAGCTCTGAGGAGGTCAATGTTGAGACCAATGGAGACAGGGTGGGGTCACAGGAAGCAAATGAGGACATCTTCTGGCCAGAAGGGGCTCAGAAGGGGCTCTCCGGGGAGTATGGAGAAGCCAGGCCCAAAGGGGCGGGGCATGACTGCTGGGCAAAGTGCTGGCTCTTGAGAAGGGGCCGCACCCTTCAGAGGCCTCGGCCTGCCCATGATGCTCCTCAGCCCCTTCGAGAAATCTGCCTTGCTTCATGGGACCCATTTCAGACTTCCTTCACTCTGCTCAGACTTTCCGTGACACCTTCACGCCTAGCAGAGGTCCTCACCTTCCACTTCGCTGAGGAAAGAGCCATCAGCTGGGGGTGACCCCAATGACCTGCTGCCAACACTGCCTGCTAGTGTGCCTCCTGCCACCTCCCTCTCTTCCTACTACACTCGGGGATGCATCTGCTGGGAGCACCGGCTGCTGCTGCTCCATGGGCTCTGGGTCCAGCTCTTGTTCTCTCTCTCTGTCTCTCTCTCTCTCTCACCTGGATCATTCCCGTTGGCAAGTAAATATGTGCTTTCATCTTTTTTTGTTTGTTTTTGAGACAGGGTCTTGCTCTGTTGCCCAGGCTGGAGTGCAGTGGCATGATCACGGCTCATCACTGCAGCCTCAACCTCCTCCCAGGCTCAAATGATCCTCCTGCCTCAGCCTCCCAAGTAGCTGGGACTACAGGCATGCCCCACCATGCCTGGTTAATTTTTGCATTTTTTGTAGAGTTGAGGTCTCACTATGTTGTCCAGGCTGGTCTCGGACTCCTGGGCTCAAGGGATCCTCCTGCCTCGGCCTCCAAATGTGTTGGGATTACAGGTGTGAGCCACCATGCCTGGCTGCTTTCATCTTTTAATGAAAGCTTCCCTCAAGCCACATATTTTCCCATTTTTGTTCTGTAAATATCTCTTCACATTCTCACAAGAGTGGTCTATGCACACAGTTCTCACAAGAGTGGTCTATGCATGCTCTCTTCCCTCCCTCAGTTTATTAGCTCATTCCATCTGGTTTCTGCCTCCACTGTGCCTCCAAACCTGCCAGACAGATAGTCTATTTGTTCATTAGCTTAGTGTCTGTCTCTCACAGAAGGTAAGCTTCGTGAGGGCAGGAACCTATCTGTTTGGCTCATTATTTATATTTTCAGTACCAGCACAGTACTGATATAGAGTAGACATATTAGCCTTAACTTTTTCAAAAGCATTGTCAGGTTTTGGTATCAGGGTAATGCTGGCCTCATAAATGAGTTGGAAAGTGTTTCTTCCTCTTCTATTTTCCTTTCTTTTTTTGAGACGGAGTCTCGCTCTGTCGCCCAGGCTGGAGTGCGGTGGCACGATCTCGGCTCACTGCAACCTCCTCTTCCCAGGTTCAAGCAATTATCCCGCCTCAGCCTCCTGAGTAGCTGGGATTACAGGTGCATGCCACCACGCCCAGCTAATTTTTTTTGTATTTTTAGTAGAGTTTTTTTTGTATTTAGTAGGGGTTTCACTATGTTGGCCAGGCTGGTCTTTAACTCTTGATCTCAAGATGCGGCCTCAGCCTCCCAAAGTACTGGGATTACAGGCGTGAACCACGGTGCCCAGGCACCCTCTTTCACCTTCCGAAAGAGATAGTGGAGAATTGGTATTATTTCTTAAATAACTGTTTAAATAACATTTAAATAATTCAACTATTTAAATATATCAATATTTAAAATTATACTATTTTATATTCAGAATATTTTAAAATTATTAAATTGTTTAAAACTTTTAAAAATTCCTTAAATATTTGGTAGAATTTAACAGTGAAACCATCTGGTCCTGAAGTTTTCATTGTTGGGGGGTTTTAAATTACATATTCAATTTCCTTAGGAGGTGTAGGACTATTCAGGTTATCTATTTTTTTCTTTTTTTTTCTTCCTGAGATGGAGTCTCGCTCTGTCACCCAGGCTGGAGTGCTGTGGCCGGATCTCAGCTCCCTGCAAGCTCCGCCTCCCGGGTTCACGCCATTCTCCTGCCTCAGCCTCCCAGTAGCTGGGACTACAGGCGCCGCCACCTCGCCCGGCTAGTTTTTTGTAGTTTTTAGTAGAGACGGGGTTTCACCGTGTTAGCCAGGATGGTCTCGATCTCCTGACCTCGTGATCCGCCCGTCTCAGCCTCCCAAAGTGCTGGGATTACAGGCTTGAGCCACCGCGCTCGGCCTAGGTTATCTATTTTTTTCTTAAGTGAGTTTTGGCAGTCTGAATCTCTCAAAGAATTGGTCTATTTCATCTAAGTTATTCAATTTATGGGCAACTTTATACCCATAAATTCAATAATGTAGAGGTCTGTAGCCAGGCGCGGTGGCTCACACCTGTAATCCCAGCACTTTGGGAGGCTGAGGCGGGCAGATCACGAGGTCAGGAGATCGAGACCATCTTGGCTAACCTGGTGAAATCCCATCTCTACTAAAAATACAAAAAATTAGCCAGACATGATGGCGTGTGCCTGTAGTCCCAGCTACTCGGGAGGCTGAGGCAGGAGAATGGTGTCAACCAGGGAGGCGGAGCTTGCAGTGAGCCGAGATGGTGCCACTACACTTCAGCCTGGGTGACAGAGCAAGACTCCGTCTCAAAAAATAAATAAATAAATAACTTAGGGGTCTGTAGTGATGTCCCTCTTTCATCCCTGATATTGATAATCTGTGCCATCTTTCTTTTTATTCTGTCAGTCTGGCTAGAGGTTTATCAATTTCATTTTTTTTCAAAGAACAGGCTTTTGGTTTCATTGCTTTTTTCCAACTCTTTTCAATGTCATGGATTTCTGCTCCTCTCTTTATTTCCTTCTGCTTGCTTTAGGCTCTCCAAAGACCTTAAAGGATATCTGTTTCATTTATTATAGCACCCCACAGATTTATTGATATCCCCATTTTACAGATGAGGAAGCTGAGGATCAGAAAGTGGTTAAGTAACTTGCCCAGTGTCCCACACTACTAAATGGTGGAACCAGAACTCAAACCCAGGACTGTCTGACTCCAGAGTCTGTGCTTCTAACCACTGAGCCACATTGCCTCCTAGGCACGTAACTCCCAGGCCAGGTCCTTCTACTACAGCAGATGCCTCACCAAACACTGCCAAGGTAAGCAGCTTGGCACTCAGTACCTCCTGCCTTCCCTCCCAGGGACCATCAACTTTCCCCATGGTCCAGTTGCCATTCCATCAATTCCCTTGAACAAAAACCAAAGTGGGCTGGCTTGTACAGAGATCAAGCCTTCAGAATCGCCTTCATACGTACCTTGGACTTGGCTGAACTACAGGTGGTAGAATCTGTTGGTGAAAGACAGAAAAAAAAAATGAAAGTTGTATCAGGGAAAAAGAAAGCTGAGTCTTATGCACACAATTCCCTCTCCTCAAAGGCTTCAGAAACCAGGGAATTCTGAAACATAAGATCTCCCCAGGCCCTAGGAGCATGATGGACCTCTGATGTCATTTTCTATGGGAGAGGGATGGAGCAGAAAATGATGCTAATTGCCACTTCTTCTAGAGGCAGGAAGTGACATCAGGCTGCCAGCCACTGGCCCCTCATTTACTGATGGCTAAGGGCAAGGGGGCATTGTCTTTGAGCCTGGTTCCTCTTCCCTTCCCCTCCCGTCCCTGTTACTCTGAAGCACTGGAGAGAAAATGCCAAATATCAGATGCAGTCCATGGAAACCACCACAGTGAAACACAGCAAATCACAGGTGCTCTGGAGAAATGGAGACCACACAGTGCACGGAGAGGTGGGTGCCCTACATCCACCCCCAAGCACATGAGAAAGAAGAAGGACCACGTGAACAATGAATAAAAGAGCAGAAATGAAGTGGGTGGGACGCAGGAGGTGGAGTGGGCTGGTGATTAGAGCCTTGATAGGTTCTACCTCCGGACCTGGGGTCACCCTGCCCTAACGGGCAGGGTCCCCAGTTACAACCAGAGTTACGAAGGAGACTAAAAGCATGGTTTCTGTGGGACTTGGGTCCCACTCCCTTAATATCACTGGGGTGGAGAAGGAACCAGAAACATGTCCTGGCAGGTCCTCTCCAAGGCTAGAGAGGGAGCAGATTGGTCCAAGGGCCTCCCAGGGTCCCACAGGGTAGTGGGCAGGTGCGGTTAATCCACACTCTCTGGCAGGCAAGTTAGATGCCCCCTCTCCAGACCCCTCCCCCTGCACAAGGTGAGAAAAGCAAGATGGAGGACCACACACAACACACAGGGCACGGGGGGCGGCGGGTGATTAGAAGAGACACAGGGCCCCTCTCTGCCGTCCCATCCCCATGTCTCCTGCCCCCTCCTGAGCCTGCCTCTGGTGACTAGGGAGCTCCTGTGTGCCTCTGTCAGAGGCAACAGAAATGCTAAAACTAAAGGGAGGGACAACCATGGCAGGGGGAAGAGTCAGTGGCTGCAGCCACAAAGGGAGTGGCCCTCATCTGTCTCTGAGGACATAAATCATCTGTCCTCTGCCACGAGAGGGCCACAGGCCTTGCAAACATGACTTAGGGCCCTGGTTTCGTAAGCAGGAAGAGGCGGCCCATTGGGGTGACTGAGGCAGGAGTTACAGATAACTCCTGGGCGTGGCATCGCTGGTCTCCAGAGAGCCTGGGTCCCCAACCCGGATGACCAGCAGTGGTGAGACTTGGCACAGAGAGGCCGCAGCGTCTGTGGCACTGCAGGAGGGCAGCAATCCGATGCCCAGGTGTCCAGGCAACGGAGAGGGCCCTGGGCCCAGTGAGTGCCTCCTTCCTCCTGAGAAGGCGCTTTAGGATGGGAGGGGCGTGGACTGCTGGGGTAAGTTGATAACAAGCAGGGGTAACTGGCATGTCACCGTGGGGTCCTCACAGCCTGGGAGATTCTGCCTGCCTCTGTGCCCACCCAGCCTTCTTATAATCACCCGCCACTGTTAGTGACCGAGGCCGCAACACCGCACTGTACCCTTTAGATCTCCAACAGGTCCGCTGGAGGAGGGGTGGGGAGGAGAGCACGGGGAGAGGAGGAGGGAGAGGCGGGGGTGCAAGGAGAAAAGGAAGAAAAATTAAAAAGAGGAACATGCCCAGAAGGACACAGCCAGCCCGTGAGAAATTAAAGGCTGAGGAAAGAGACCCGTGAGAGAGGGTGAAGAAAGCTCCGACCCTGCCCGGGGCGGGGCAGCTGCGCAGACAGCAGGCGGGCACGGGGCGAGCTGGACTTCCCCAGGGAGGGAGAAGGCCCCCAACAGCTCCATCTCCATGGTGGCTGGCGGGGCGGGGGGGCCTCTGGGGTGGCGCAGGGAAGCTGGGCATCTGGCCAGGCATCTGGGGCCCGCAGGAATGTAGTGTCCACCCTCCCGCCTCCCCACTCCCAGGCCCCTGCGCTCACCTGACCCCGGGTCGCCAGGGGGCACTGTCCTGCCAATGTTGGGCAGGAGGTACTCAATGTTGGGCACTGCCTGAGGCTCCTTGTCGCCCACAGGGGTCTGCGAACAGGAGGAGGGGTCAGCTGGCACGCCCCCGAATGCTGCGCTGCTGACCCCCCAGAGGGGCGTGACCTGATGACGGAGCCCGTGTCTCCATCAGACCGGGCTCACTGGGGCAGGGACCGTCTCCCTTATCAGCCGGGTGCTCTCGAGGATGATTCCTACATGTCCCCTATTAGACAGTTCTGTGCCTTCCTCAATACCTCGGAACTATGAAGGCCAGAGTGGCCCCTTCAGCTGGGGGTAGGAGCTGTGTCTCCCATACCAGACTGGAACTCCTCCAACCTATGTCCTTCCCAGTAGCCTGGAGGGCGGGAACTGCCTTTACGCCTGAACTGGGTTCCCTCTGAGCAAGGTCTGCATCTCCCCCAGTTAGACTGGGGACTCCTGAAGGCAAGCTTTGTGCCTCTCTATCAGTCTATGGGCTCCTGAGGAGAGGATCTGTGTTTGCTCCATCAGACTGGGGAAGCCTCGAGGACAGGCACCTTCTCCGGCTTAAGTCTCACTGCCCGCCCCACCCCCAAGGACTGGGGCTTACCCCAGACCAGACCCCAGACCAGCCCGGCCCGCGGCATCACTTACTCTCTCTCCCTTGTCCTCTTCGTCACTGAAGAACCAGTCTGACTGCAGAGAAGACAAAAGGAAGGGATGAAATCAGCGTGGGAAAGAAGTCTCCTCCACCTGCTCATTCCAGAGGACCCGCTCAGGCGGCAAGGGGCGCCTCTCTCTCCACAAACCCCAGGCTGGCGGGGCTGCAAAAGAGGGCTCAGAGGGAGCTTGACGGACCCTAAAACCTGACTCCACAGACTGCAAAAAATCCTAGGGCAGAGAAAAGGTGGGACCCCAGTGTGGGAGGAAACACGGCCGGGAGTGGGAGGGGCGGCCTCAGACCGGAGATAGGCTCAGGAACAGCTTCGCTTTTGCTTTTCTCTGAACACTGTCCTGGGCACACCCTGTGGTACACTCCTCACGGCGAGCCAGGGGGCGGGGAGGCACCAGGGTCCTTAGTGTCGGTCAGGTCCATGGCTGTAACAGCCAAGCGTGCCCCATGCCACCTGCCAGCCATGGGTGCCACACTGACAACAGGGGTGTCACATACCCAGCCCAGAAAAGGAAAATGCCAGGAGAAAGGTGTTGGAGGTTTCCTGAGGGGCAGGAGGCGAGAGCTGTCTCATAAAGGCCAAACAAGAGAGAAAATAAAGATCCCTACACTTTAATATATTTTGTAAAATTTGAGAATCTTGAAGATAAAATTCTAAGTTTTCTGAAAAAATAAAATAAAATCCAGCTTGCTTATAAATGAACACGTATCACAGATACTTGGAACTTTCAGCAGCAAGACATAAGAAGACAAGAAAGTAAGTTTCGATGTGTTGAAGGAACCTAGAATTTTATACCCTGCTAAATTCTCATTTAAATTTGAGTATAAAATAAAGCTATTCTTTTTTTGTTTTTGTTTTTTAACAGAATCTCACTCTGTCACCCAGGCTGGAGTGCAGTGGTGCAATCTTGGTTCACTGCAACCTCTGCCTCCTGTGTTCAAGCGATCCTCTGACTTCAGCCTCCCGAGTAGCTGGGATTACAGGTACATGCCACCACACCTGGATAATTTTATTTAGTAGAGATGGGGTTTCATCATGTTGGCCAGGCTGGTCTCAAGTCCTGACCTCAAGTGACCTGCCCACCTCCACCTCCCAAAGTGCTGGGATTACAGGCGTACCACAGATTGTTTTAATCACCCCTTAAGTGAACCTCCTGCTCTCTGGAGCCACCGCACCTGGCCTTGAAATAAAGGTATCCTGCGACATCAGAAAGTTTACTACACAAAGACTCTCTTAACTGAATACTTGAGCAAGTAAAGAGATGAACTTCGGCAAGCCCCAAGAAATAACTAAGGCACTTTTGGCTTTTATTTTATTTATTTGTTTACTTTTGAGACAGGGTCTCTCGCTGTTATCCAGGCTGGAATGGTGTGGCATGATCCTAGCTCACTGTACCCTTGAACTCCTGAGCTCAAGAGATTCTCCCACCTCAGCCTCCTGAATAGCTGGGACTACAGGCATGTGCCACCTTGCACAGCTAATTTAAAAAAAAAAAAATGTAGATTTTGTGATTACAAGCATGAGCCACTACACCCCACCACTTGGCTTTTAGATGTAGTGGAAGGAAGACACAGAAACTGATAAGCATTAGAAATTGACAGTGACAGGCTGGGTGCAGTGACTCACGCCTGTAATCCCAGCACTTTGGGAGGCCGAGGCGGGCGGATCACCTGAGGTCAGAAGTTTGAGACCAGCCTGGCCAACATGGTGAAACCCTATCACTACTAAAAATACAAAAAGTAGCTGGGCATGGTTGTGCGCCCCTGTAACACCAGCTACTCAGGAGGGTGAGGCGGGGGAATCACTTGAACCAGGGAGGCAGAGGTTGCAGTGAGCTGAGGTCACACCACTGCACTCCAGGCTGGGCAACAAGAGTGAAACTCCATCTAAAAAAAAAAAAAATTAAGATAATTACCCTTTACCCGCCTCAACACCTATGAAAGAACAGGAATAGGCAATTTACAATCTCATTTATGTAGACTTAAAACACACAAAGAATATTATATACATTTAAGGATAGCCATGCATTTACAATAAGCAGAAGGCGTCCTGGAAGGACACATATTAGCCTATTAAGAGTGGGCACCGGCCGGGCACGGTGGCTCACGCCTGTAATCCCAGCACTTTGGGAGGCTGAGATGGGCGGATCATGAGGTCAGGAGATTGAGACCATCCTGGCTAACACGGTGAAACCCCGTCTCTACTAAAAATACAAAAAATTAGCTGGGACTACAGGCGCCCGCCACCTCGCCCAGCTAATTTTTTGTATTTTT
>NC_045449.1:47176478-47281301 GCF_002776525.5 Piliocolobus tephrosceles | reverse complement strand
TGAAGAAGGGAAACAAGGGGACTTGCCTGAGCATGCGCCATGAGCCTCGGTTATTATCGCTCATGATCTGACGTGTGATTAACTAAAACAGCACAGGAAGGCCAGAAGGAAAACAAGAAAGAGATACAAGAGAAGAGAGCGAAGGAAGATAAGAAAAATGCAAGCTCTGGCAGGGCGCAGTGGCTCACACCTGTAGTCCCAGCACTTTGGGAGGCTGAGGCAGGTGCATCAGCTGAGGTCAGGAGTTCAAGACCAGCCTGGCCAACATGGTGAAATCCCAGCTCTACTAAAAATACAAAAATTAGCCCGGCGTGGTGGCATGCGCCTGTAGTCCCAGCTACTTGGGGGTGCTGAGGTGGGAGGATCACTTGAGCCCAGGAGCTGGAGGCAGGAGTGAGTGGAGACCGCGCCGCTGCACTCTAGCCTGAGCGACAGAGTGAGGCTCTGTCTCAAAAAAAAAGAAAAAGAAAAAGAAAAAGAAAAATGGAAGCTCTGGAGTCAGTCATCTTGGTTCAAGTTCACCTTAGCCAAGTGACTTTCCCTCTGTAAGTCTATTTACTTATCTCTAAAATGGGCATGATGTGAGCACCTCCTTCTAGGCCCGAGGAGGATTGAGATGAAATACCGTATGGAAAACATTGAGTGCAGGACATTGTTAATGTATAATAGATGTGAGCTACCGTTATTCAAAAGTGCGGCTTCCAGAGACAGGCTGACCGGGGGAGCCTGAGGATCAGCCCAAAGAAGCCAGCCTTTAACTCGGGTTCGAAGATGCCCAGAAGTACTCTGCAAACCATGGCGTCTACAGGAAGCGCCCGGGTGGCCACGGCTCTCAAGAGGAATCCACACTAGTTCCTGCCACCCTGCTTCTGCACGTGCTGTTTTTTCCGCCTGGGATACCCTTTCTCCCTGCTCTGCCTGGCTAGGTTCTCATCATGGTCCTCTAAGACAGTTCAAGAACCCCCTGACTACGACCCCAGCCCTGCACCCAGGGCCGGGGTGGGTCCTTCTGTGGGGCTTCCTTGGGCATAGCCCAGAGCACAAAGAGACGCAGCTTTTACTGGCAATATTCCTTCTGAGCAGGCTCCCATTCATCTCCGTGTTCCCAGCACGGGGATCTGTCTCTGGTGTGGAATAATGACCACGACGAAGAGGATGACAGTCAATTCTCACACAACACTTAGGACCTACCAGGCACCGCGGCGAGTGCTTTAGCAGACATTCACAACGATGTGAGGTAAACAGACTGTCATCTCTACCTTACAGATGTGGAGACTGAAGCACAGCAGGTAAGGAACTTGTCCAAGGCCACACAGCACATAGGAGATCCCCCCACCTCAGGAGGCATTTGGCAATGTCTGGAGACACTTTCGATTGTGACAACTAGGGTGACATTCCCAGATTCTAGCAGGTAGAAGCCAGCGATGCTGCTCAATCTCCTATAACACACAGAACAGCCTCCCACAATAAAGACTTATCTGGACCTCAGAGGTCACTAGTGCTGAGACTGAGAAACATTAGGTATCGCTGCCTTTGCTGAGTGAGTCCCTGAGCAAATGCCCTGGGCTGATCTTTGTTTGGGTTCCATTGGACTTCGTAAACACAGGCAGGGGCTGCTGGCAACTTACCCACTGTGAGGCCGGACACCGGGGTTTGCTCTCCTCTCTGCTCTGCCACTCTCTTCCTGTGTGGCCCTGGGCAAGTCGCTGGTCCTCTTTACCCCTCAGTTGCCACCCTCTTTCCGACCTGAAGACTGGTCTGGGTGCCCCAAGTGACAGCAGCACTGCCCTGGCTACGGAGCCTCCAGGCTAGACAGAGGCGGCACACGTGGGTGGGCAGGCTTTCAGGGCTTGCAGAGTGGGTGGCTCATCCCCTCGACAATCATCCAGGGCTGATTACGTTCAAATGCCAAGGGGGCAGAGAAGGGAAGACCACCAGCTCAGTTAGTTCTCGGGAATGAATCTCTGAGTAGAAACGCCCAACCTGGCCGGGCACGGCAGCTCACATCTATCATCCCAGCACTTTGGAAGGCCGAGATGGGAGGACCGCTTGAGTCCAGGAGTTCAAGACCAGCCCTGGCAACATAATAAGACCTCATCTCTACAAAAACATACAAAAATTAGCCAGGTGGTGTGGTGGTGCGCATCTCTACTCCCAGCCACTCAGGAGGCTGAGACGGTAGGATCGCCTGAGCCTGGAAGTGGGCCATATTTGCGCCACTGCACTCCAGTGTGGGCGACAGAGTGAGACTCTGTCAAAAAAAAAAAAAAAAAAAAAAACACACAAAGAGAAAAGAAAGAAAGAGAGAGAGAGAAAGAGAAAGAAAAGCCCCGCCTGACATAACCTCAATTAGCAATTTACTCATTCATTTATTTACTGTACAAACACTGAGTGTCCACTGTGTGCCAGGCACTAGCGTCAGTGCTAAATGAGACAAACTCCACCTCCTCCACCCTGTCCGGAGCAGGGACTCCCATCTTGGGGCTTTGGCCTCCTTCCTCCCTGAAGGCTGCAGGTCCTGACACCTCAGCTGACCTCAGGCCTCAGGCTTCCAGGAGCACGGGCCAGACACCCACTCTTCCCTGCTGCTGCCCCCAAAACACACCCTCATGGGAGATTCCAGGGCTCCCTGGTGCCCTGGAGAGCTAAGCTTTCCCGAGTCCTCATCAGGAATCCCGATACTGTGGGGCGGCCCTGGCCTCCCAGACAGCTCTGGAGTGGTGTTCCCAGTGTCCGGATGCAGCGGGCTAGGATCCTCCCTCCCGTGGCTCGGAGCCCTGAGCATGCAGTGAAGGAGGGAGATGGGCAGGCAAGGCTGTTAGCATGGCTTGGCTGCTCACCGCCTCACCTCCTGCCCCTGGCCCCCTCCCTCCCTCCCAGGCCAGCTCAAGGAGGGACCCGGGAGTCTGCCCTTCGGGTTGATGAGGGGAGGAAAGCACAGGCTTTGGTAAGACAGACCTGGCTTGAAATCTTGGGCTGCCACTTATTAGCTGTGTGACCATGAGCAAGTCGCTTTGCCTCTCTGAGCCTGTTTCCTCCTCTGTAAAATGGGGGTGACAGGGCCCAGCTTTCCTTTCCTAAAGTGTCTAGGGGACTTGGGGCTAAGGCTTCCCTTCCTCTGACCAGCTGCCAGTCTTATTTCCCATGGCAGGAGGGGCTCTGTTCCCATCCTTTGTGGACTGTAACAAGAACTGGAAATGGGGCCGGGCGCGGTGGCTCAAGCCTGTAATCCCAGCACTTTGGGAGGCCGAGACGGGCGGATCACGAGGTCAGGAGATCAAGACCATCCTGGCTAACACGGTGAAACCCCGTCTCTACTAAAAATACAAAAAACTAGCCGGGCGAGGTGGCAGGCGCCTGTAGTCCCAGCTACTCGGGAGGCTGAGGCAGGAGAATGGCGTAAACCAGGGAGGTGGAGCTTGCAGTGAGCGGAGATCTGGCCACTGCACTCCAGCCTGGGCGACAAAGCAAGATTCTGTCTCAAAAAAAAAAAAAAAAAAAAAAGAATTGGAAATGGAAAGTCTATATGATTCATAGTAACATCCATGTGCGCCCCAGAAGGCGGCAGTACTGCCTTGGGGTGGGCTCTGGAAGACCAAGGCCTCCTGCGCCCTCTGCTGGCCACTCTGGGTTCTCCTCCATACATGCACAGTAACAAGAACCTACAGGAACAGGGCTGTTGATATCCAGGAAGCCATGAGAAGGGAAGTGGCCAGCCCAGTACATGCCAAGCACTGGTGCAGGATCCCGCCTCAGGCCAAGGCCCTGTGCCCTATCCCATCCACCCCTCATTACCATGGACATCACCACTACCTCCCCGAAACCTCAGTGGGGCCAGCAGGGAAAGTCACTAGAGCCAGGGCCTCCTGATGTCAGGTGAGACCTTGGCCCCCGTCTGTTCGTGTCTGCCAGGACACCTCTGCAGGGGCCACCTTCTGAAGCTGCCCCTTCCGCCCTCCACCAACAGCACCTTCCCTGCCCTTCCTCCTCCTCTGCCTCTCCCAGGCATCTTGGATGCTCAGGGCCTCTTGACTCTCCTGCTGGGGATCCAACGTCCCAGGGCAGCAGGGATTCCAGGATCCACTCCTGTCTTGCCCATGGCTTTGGAGGAGTATATACCACCCTAGCAGCATGGTCTAAAGCTGCCAAGCCCTTCCTGGGGCTCGAGCAAGAGTGAGGGGCTGAGCAAGAGCGAGGGGCTCAGAGGAACACAGCCTGGGCCCCAGGGGCTGCCAGGCGACCCTCAGAACAGGGGCTTACGTGCTGGATGAGCGTCTCCACGATCTTGTAGCGGTCAGGCATGTGGGTCACCATGTCTGTCATGTTGTCCTCAGAGGTCCTCACCAGCGTCGGCCCGAAGACCAGGGCCAGGTTCCGGGGTTCCATCTGGGCAGCAGGGAAAGCAGGTCATGGTCAACATCCTGAACTCAGTCTTCCCTCACTCTGGGCCACTGAGGCCTCTGTCTCCAACTACATCTTCACCAGTCCCCAGCTTAGAGGGTGGACACTCCCTTGTATGGACATGGAGATGCTTGATGAGTAGAGCACAGGCCAGATTTCAGCCCCATTCATCCCCAGGCCCAGCGGCCATGAGCAGTGCTCAACCTGCACACCTATACAGGGCACCCCTGAGTGGTCAGTGCCAGCAGAGGGAGATCCTGCAGTGGGAAACATGTTGGAGGTCCCAGGGGTTATTTTAGGCCTGGGGAAAAAATCCGATCACTTCCAGATGCCTGTAATCCCAGCTACTTGGGAAACTGAGGCAGGAGAATTGTTTGAACCCGGGAGGCGAGGGATGCCGTGAGTGGAGATTGTGCCATGGCACACCAGCCTGAGCGGCAGAGGGAGACTTGGTCTCAAAAAAAAAAAAATCCTATCACTCCCCTCATTTTCCCCACTGCAGAACCAGAGAACCAGAAGGCATAAGGGGTTTGATGAGCAAATGCAATGCAAGGGACTTGAGCTAAGTCAGAGGATGTCAATGCATCGGATATGGGGGGGCCAGGGTTCCCTGCCTCTGGAAAGCTCTCAGAAACTCAGGAGATGGCTCTCTGGGGGAAAGCACTGGCCAGCATATAGGAGCAGGGTGGGGATGGAGCAGTCATAGGAGGAGGGCGTGCCTAGAGGGGCCTGAGTTATTGGACCTGCAGGAGCTCAGCGCGTGCTGAGGGCCCCCACACAGTAAGTCCTGTGCTTGCCTCCCCTAGACTCCATGCAGGACCCCTACCCACCTTGTTTTTCTCAGAGTGGTCAGCAATGGTCTTGAGATGGCCCACAAGGAATTTAAGCGTTTCATAGTAGTGTCCTGGGAGATCCCGGATCTGAGTAGGAGAGAAGAGGGGCATGAGGACAGGCTATGAGGGCCTCCCCCTGTCCCCTGTCACCACCATGCCCCAAAGAGCTCCCACTACCATGCCTCAGGGAGTCTGGAATCTACCCTCTAACCCCCCGTTCTCTTGTATGGATGGGGAAACCGAGGTCCGGAGTGGAGCAGGGCTTCTCCAAGGCCACAGGGGTTGTGGGCAGCACCGGACCCCCCACCTCCCGGGACAGAGGTGCTCGGGCAGCCACCCCACCTCATGTCTGGCAGCACCTTTCTCTCCTTACCAGCTTCCGCAGCGTCCTCATCCGCTCCCGCGCGTCCTCAATGCGGTTGGCCTCGATGAAGTCGTTGTATTTGTCTAGAACACAGCGGAGACTCTTTAGAGAGGTGGTGGCAGCACCTTCCCCGTTCTCCGGGCCAAGGGCCCTGCTGGAAGGGCTGTGTTTTGAACTCCTCCAGTTGGGGGCTTCACAGCCTCTTGTGTATATGAATACACCCACCACAGCTGTACCCACCCCACAGCTGCACTCGGGTGTGCACCTGACCTGGGGAGGCCCAGGTGTGCTCATTTGGGAGGCAATACGATCTGAGCTGCATGCTGACCCCAGAAAAGGGGTCCCTGCCCCCATCTCCAGGACATGGACACCAGGGTTCAGCAGGTCAGAAGAGAAGGACACCTGGAGAGGAGGAGGGGCTTCGGACAGCCTCCACTAAGGATTCCCCCAACTCCCTTCAGAACAAGTCCACGGGGACCTTTGAAAACTGGAAGATGATAAGCCTATTCTGAAATTCATCTGGATGAGCTAATGCACAAAGACGGCCAGGAATAGTTTTTAAAGAAAGAGTAATGTGGGAGGATCTGCCCTACCAGAGACTGAGACGTCCCGAACCGACGGCACAGCGGAAGCCGCTGGCACAGCAGAAAAGGCAGAGCAATGTTAAGGCTGGAGAGGGGAGAAGCGGGCCATGTGGATATTTACTGTATGATAAAGGCGGCACTTCCAATCAGGGGGAAGGATGGGGGCCTCAAAAGATATCCCTGGGACAAATGGCTACCATCTGGGGGGGATCATTTCTAGTTCACAATACAAAAAAGCAGTCACACAGCAGAGTCAAATGTGAAAATTATAGAAGCACTGGGGAAAAAATAAAATATTTTCATAATCCTAAGGCCATCCTAAACATGAGATGCAGAATCCATGAAGAAAAGATGAACAGCTTTGGTTACATTTTAAACAATTGTTTTCGGCCAGGTACAGTGGTTCATGTCTGTAATCCCAGCACTTTGGAAGGCCAAGGCGCATCAGCTGATCACCTGAGGTCAGGGATTAAAGACCAGCCTGGCCAATGTGGCAAAACCCCATCTTTACTAAAAATACAAAAATTAGCTGGGTGTGGTGGTAGGCGCCTGTCTACTTGGGAGGCTGAGACAGGAGAATGGCTTGAACCTGGGAGGCGGAGGTTGCAGTGAGCCGAGATTGCACCACTGCACTCCAGTCTGGGTGACAGAGTGAGATCTCAAAAAAAATAAATAAAATTAAATAAAAATAAAATTATAAATTGTTAGGCAGGGCGTGGTGGCTCACACCTGTAATCCCAGCACTTTGGGAGGTCAAGGAGGGTGGATCACCTGAGGTCAGGAGTTCGAGACCAGCCTGGCCAACATGGTGAAACCACATCTCTACTAAAAATACAGAAATTAGCTGGGCGTGATGGTGGGCACCTGTAATCCCAGCTATTTGGGAGACTGAGGCAGAAGAATCGCTTGAACCCAGGAGGCGGAGGTTGCAGTGAGCTGAGATTGCACCATTGCACTCCAGCCCGGGCGACAAGAGTGAAACTCCGTCTCAAAAAAAAAAAAAAAAAATGTGTTTTCAGTTTCCATACGGCAAAGTGAAAAGGCAAATGGCAGGCCAAAGCAAATATTTGCAAAAACTAACAAAGTGTTAATATGTGTAATACACGAAGAGCTTGTCTCCCACAATCAACATGAGAAGATAATCCAACAGAAAAATGGGCACATGGTCTGATCAAGCGATTACAGAGAAAATAAAAACAGCCAGTATAGTAATGCAAAAAGATTTAGGCCGGGCGCCGTGGCTCAAGCCTGTAATCCCAGCACTTTGGGAGGCCGAGACGGGCGGATCACGAGGTCAGGAGATCGAGACCATCCTGGCTAACACGGTGAAACCCCGTCTCTACTAAAAAAATACAAAAAAACTAGCCGGGTGAGGTGGCGGGAGCCTGTAGTCCCAGCTACTCGGGAGGCTGAGGCAGGAGAATGGCGTAAACCCGGGAGGCGGAGCTTGTAGTGAGCCAAGATCCGGCCACCGCCGCACTCCAGCCTGGGCGACACAGCGAGACTCCGTCTCAAAAAAAAAAAAAAAAGAATCTCCTTGGAGAGCACAGATTCGGGCGTGCGAGGACTTATTCAAGGAAAGCCATTGCAACAGGCTGTGTAATAGCAAACATTGGAAGACAACCTAAATATCCATCAATAGAGGAGTACTTAAAGAAATTATAGTCTATTCAAGCCATGAAATTCTATGTGACTGATTTAAAACAAGAATGAGGCAGAGCGCTCTGCACTAACACGAATGAATCTCAGAATTACAACTCGCTTTTGTTAAAAACAACTCAACCAGTGGTGTGCTGGAGCCCGCTCACACTGGCTCCTGAGAGCGACCGTGTGCCTCCCTTCCCAATTCCATGTTGGTGACATCACGTTGGTGGCTCGAAATAAACCATGGTAGGAGTATTTGCACCATGGAAGCTGGAAAACACTAGGCATTAGGGATTTTTTCCCCCAGAGACAGATGCTAAACATCTGCCAGCACACCCCTGAACCCACCCAACTCCAAACTCCACGCATGCATGTGTGTATCTCTGCCACACATGTAAGAAGAGGGCCAGGAGAGAAACACAACAGACTGTGAATAAGCAGCTCAGCAAACGGCCAAAGCTTAGCCCTGGAGCCCGACACCTGGAGTGGAATCCTGGCTCTGCCATTTATAACCTGCGTGACCTTGGGCAAGGCATTAAACCTCTCTGAGCCTCGGTTTCCTCATCTGTGGAGGGAAGACAATAGCACCTTCCTCATGGAGTCGCTGTAGGGAGTTGTGCTTGGCACACACTAATGCTCAGAAAGTGTTAGCCACAACCTCCCGTGAAAGGGAGCAGGAGATTCACAGGGTCCTGTGCTGTTTCTTTATTCACATCTGTACAATCTATGTTTTTTTTTTATATATATGCTTTTGTGTGTGTGTGTGTGTGTGTGTGTGTGTGTGTGTGTGTGTGTTTTAAAGCCAATGTGGTGGCTCATGCCTGTAATCCCCGCATTTTGGAAGGCTAGTGCAGGCAGGACGATTGCTTGAGCCCAGGCCTAAGAGTTCAAGCCCAGTATGAGCAACATAGTGAGAAACACTCCTAGCTCTACAAAAAAAAACCAAAAAACTTTTAAATTAGCTGAGTGTGGTGGTGTTCACCTGTTGTCCCAGCTACTCAGGAGGCTGAGGTGGGAGGATCGCTTGACCCCAGTAGCTTGAGGCTGCAATGAGCGGAGATTGCACCACTGCACTCCAGCCTGGGCAACAGAGCAAGACTGTCTCCAAAAAAAGAGTAAAACCAACAAACCAAATATAAAAGTAGGGGTCAGGGTGCGGCACAGACTGGTGTCCCCTCCCCACTCCCACTTCCACCTCCTACTCACCATCAGTGAAAAGAGGCTCTGGCAGCTTTCGGAAGAAGGACTTGAGCAGGCTGCTGATCACATTGAGGTCTTGCCAGCGCTGGGGGAGGGGTCGGATGTCAGGCCACAGGCAGGCCCAGCCCGATGCCCATGCCTTCATGATCATTCACTCCAGAGCCCAATCAAGCCCACCAGGCCCTCCCTGGGACCCACTTAGACCAACCTCTCTACTCATCAGTGTGGTGGAAGCAGAACTGAGACCCCAGCGAGGTCCTGTGCCCACACTCTCACTTGGCCCCAGCCCCTCCTTGCTCCTGCCAGCCTGTGGGCTCCAACACCTCCCCAGCCACAGAAAGTCCCAGGCACTGTGGGGACACAGTGAGTGGCAGCTGCCGCCTCCACTGGGCACAGTTTAAGCATCTGTGACACAGCAGTCATTCATGCCGGCTCCTTCCTGTCTTGGGCCCTCTGCATGTGCTGGTTCTCTCAACCAGAACTTTCCTCCCTGCCTCCACATGACTGGCTCCTCATCCATGCCTAAAAGTCGCTCTTCAGAAAGGCCTTCTCTGACCCTCATAGCTAAAGCAGTCACCTTCACCACTGCCCTGTTACCTGCACCCCAGCCCTGACTTTGTTTCCTTCATGGCACTTAACCCAGTTTGTCATTATTTTCTGCTTTTGTTTCCGTGTCCATGTCTGTCTCCGCGCAGGACTGTAAGCTCCAGGAGGAGCCAGGATCCCGTCTGTCTCATTTCCCACTGTGCTCCCATCACCTAGCTAGGACAGTTAACCTGGTACTCACATGGCCCTAAATCAGTAGTTCTAACAGAAGGAGGCAATTTTGTCCCCAAAACTCCCACTCCACCCCCAGAGGACACAATGTCTGAAGCCATTTTGATTTTCCCAACTGGGCGGTGCCACTTGCATCTAGCAGATAGAGGCCAGGGATGATGCCAAATTTCCTCCAATGCACAGGGCAACCCCACACAACAAATAATTGTTCTTCCCAAAATGTCCACTGAGGTTGAGAAACCCTACTCCAAAATAAATGGTTGTTGAGTACAAGAATGAACGGCCGGGTCGTTGTCCCTTCTGTCCACCAGGGGGCACCATCACCCCACAATGCAACCAAGTCAGGCACAGCCGCCTCACTGGGAATGGCTCCGAATAACTCAGGCCCAGAAAGCGACCTAATACCCCCAGCAAAGAGACACAGCACAGCAGTACACACACTCATTACAATGGATCCTTAGCTTAGCACCAGACAATCCCATAAACAATACACTTCCCGCAGGCTCACCAGGGGTTAGATTCGTCCCCCACTACACTTACTCCCAGCACCACCCACAACAAATGACGCAATGATACCCAAGACAAAACAACACACCCGATACACCTGGCGCACCCCCATCTGGCCCTGGCTTGGACCAGCTGCCTGCCGGCATGGTCCCCTCGTCCCTGGCTGAGGCCAAGCTGACCACACACCCACACACACCCAGTGCAGCTCCTGCCCACCCGACTCTGTTACCTCCTGGCCCTCAGGTGTGGGCTCCTCTCATCTCCCAGCTGCCAAACCCGAGGCCCTGGCCAGTGCTCCTTGGCTCCTCCAGAGTGAAGTGTCTGCCCTCACCCCAGGCTCACAGGCGGCCCTCTCCTTCTGCCCCACTCAGAGCGTGGCCCCTGCTGTTCTGCTGCCTACCCTTGGTCATCCCATGCCCCAGCTGCAGCAGGACCCATGCCACTCTCTAGTCCATGCTCAGTCTAGCACCTGTTTATGTCCTCACCCCATGCAGGGGACTTTCCACACCCCAAATCCAATGGAGCCACTCCCTGAGACGGCCCCTCCCTTCCGCCTCTCCTCACGCTGCCCTACTCCCTGGTTTCTGCCAGAGGAAGATACCACCAGCCCCAGCTCAAATATGCGGCTCTTCCTCGCCCCTCCTTCCTCCCTCTCTTGCAGCCAACTCTTAGGGTTGCTCCCAACCCCTTCCCCCAGGACCGCCACGTCCTCCTGACCCTTAGCGCTTCCATAGATCAGTGACTTCTCCCCAGGCCCCTGCCCTCTCCATTTGTATCCATCGGGCATGAGCGGGAGCATTACTCTTTCTTGAACTTTGCTCTCACAATGCCTCCCCAGCTTAAGAACCATCAAAAGCTCCCTACTGTCCATCAGATCAAGGTCGAAGCCTTCAGTGAAGCCATCAAATGCCCTCTCTCTCCCCCCGGGGCCTCACCTTCCCCACCTCCAAGCCCAGGCGGTAGATCCACTCTCTGTCCTAACCCTCAAACCCTCCCCGGCCCTCACCGGGGTTTTGGAAAATGCCATTGTCTCACACCCAACAGCCTTCCTGTCCACCTGCCCCCTCCTATTCCTTCCTCCAACACTCAAACTCTCGAGCCACCACCTGCTCCAGCCTGAGCACTCTCTCCTTCCTCATCACAGTGTGGTCCCTGATGAGAGATCGTCTTTTTCTCTTGTCCGCAATTTCACATACACTTGTCTCAGCTCCTCATTCTCCAAGGACAGGAAGACTCGTGCACTCCATGAGCCTTCACGTGTGTGACTCATGGGACATTGCTGCTCACATTCGTGGTTTTCCAAAATATCTTTTTTATCAGAGCCCCTTTGGGCAAATAAAATTGTACATGAAAACCCAGTACAACAGACAGGGCAAAGCAGGGTTGCTCTAGCAAGGATAGGGGGTCCTGACCTGCCCCTGGCCTCCCAAGGCCCCTCTGGGGAACCCTAGGACTCTGGGGAACACTATTTGAGAATCGCCGGCCCTGCTGGAAACACTTAAGTGTGATTGCAGATCCCTTCACAGGCTGGTCTCATCTCGCCTGATCAGCCACTTCTCCTTCCATGCTGCAGCCACCCAAATTGCTGGCCATTCTAGAAAACATCATATATTCCCCTTTTTCTAAGCCGGCACTTTGTAAACCATGGTCTGTAGGCAATATCCAGCCAGAGCCTGCTTTTGGATGGCCCTTGAGCTATGTATGGTTTTTACATTGTTAAAGTATTAGGAAGAGGAGGAGGAGGAAGAGAAGGGGGAAAGGCAACAGAGCAAACTACAGCAGAAAATGTATACTCTCTGCCCCCTACAGAGAAAGCTGGTTGACTCCTGGCAAACTTTCTGCATCTACACCACTGCGCAGGCCATTCTGCTGCCTGGAATGCCCTTACCTGGCTTTCACTGGCTTTTGTTTAACTCTACTCATCCTCAACACTCAGATAAAACTGCTGTCTGTGAGCCTCTGCCTCAGAGCTCCCCAGGCCATGACTGCATTTACCTGTTCAGCTTCAGCCTGGGGTGATGCCCATCCCTGGGCTGGCCAGCAGGGGCAGGTCCCATCTTGCCCATCTTGGTGTTCTGGACCAATGCCGGGCATGTCACAGGGCACAATGCATGCAACACAATAGACCATAGAACTCTCCAAGTGGAGCACCACCCACACACGATCTCGGCCCCCCTTCCACAGACCCCCAGCTTCACCCACCTCATCCTGCAGGTTGATGTCACCAGGCCCTCGGTTGAGTTGCTCCTGCAGGCTGGACACCACTGCATTGTTGCCGGGTACTCGGTAAATGCCTGTGGACTCCAGCCCTCGTGCCTCCACGATGCGACAGCATGCAGCCACGATTAAGGGGACGCGCTGGGGACACAGCGGAGGGGTGTTAGGTGGGACAGGGGCCAGAGGAGCTGGGGAGGCCAAGATGGGGACAGTGCAAGGCCCAGAGCTGCTGCCAGGAAGCCTTGGGGGGAACAAAAGGCCCTTGCTGCCTCCAGTCTGGGAATGAGAAATGACACCAAAGCCTTGCCATGGTCTGAGAAGGAGCCGGGCTCAGCCTCAGCCCTGCTGCTCCCTCCCTAGGAGGCCTGGGGCAGGCGGGGGCCTTCCCGTCTTTGGGCTGTTTTCCCAGCTGTGTTTGTGGAGAAAAGGTTCCACGTCCCTTGCTGCTGTGACCCTCTGTGCCTCGGTCTCCCCCTGCCGGGCCTGCTCTGGTGTGTGGCAGAGACCCACCTGGTTCTCCGTGGCTGGCTGGCACTCCTCCAGCCTGACCCCAAACGCCCTTGGGGCAGCCTTCTTATTTTTTTTTATGATGTTGATGCCCCAGGGGGTTTTGGGGGCTGCAGCACTGTCATCTGAAGTGGGGGAGACAGAGAGAACCAGAGTGAGCCAGGGTGCCCAGGAGGGTCACACACATTCACTGCCACACTCACACATTTGGACGTATGGGGACTCCATCAGAGAAGCAACCAGCTGTCCAGGGCTAATGGGACACTGTATGGCAAGAGAGAAGGCCTGAAACGGAGGATGCTTACCCCAAAGGAGAGGCCCAGAGCAAGGCAAGGACTTCCGTGTGGCCTCATGGGCCAAAACTACAAGGCGGGAGCCGTAGAACTTTATTTCTTTAGAGACAGGGTGTAGTGCAGTGGTATGATCATAGCTCAATGCAGCCTCAAATTCCTGGGCTCAAGCAATCTTCCCTCCTCAGCCTCCTGAGTGGCTGGGACTATAAGCTCATACCACCATACCTGGGTAATTTAAAAATTTTTTTTTTGCCGGGCACAGTGGCTTACGCTTGTAATCCCAGCACTTTGGGAGGCTGAGGCAGGTGGATCACATGAGGCCAGGAGTTCAAGACCAGCCTGGCCAACATGGCAAAACCCTGTTTCTACTAAAAATACAAAAATTAGCCAGGCATGGTGGTACATGCCTGTAATCCCAGCTACTAGGGGGGCTGAGGCACAAGAATCGCTTGAACCCAAGAGGTGGAGGTTGCCATGAGCTGAGATCATACCACTGCACTCCAGCCTGAGTGACAGAAAGATACTCTATCTCTAAATAAATAAATAAAATATAAAAAAATGTTTTGTAGGGATAGGGTCTTGCTATGTTGCCCAGGCTGGTCTCAAACTCCTGGCCTCAAGCAATCCTCCAGCCTCAGCCTCCCAAAATGCTGGGATTATAGGTGTCAGCCACCATGCCTGCTGGCCCAAGGGAACAACTTTCTTCTTTTTTTTTTTTTTTGAGACAGGGTCTCACTCTGTCACCCAGGCTGGAGTGCAGTAGTGTGATCTCGGTTCACTGCAACCTCCACCTCCCAGGCTCAAGTGTTTCTCATGTCTCAGCCTCCCAAGTAGCTGGGATTACAAGTGCCCACCACCACACTCGGGTATTTTTTTTGTTTGTTTGTATTTTTAGTAGAGTTGGGGTTTTGCCATGTTGGCCAGGCTGCTCTTGAACTCCTGACCTCAGGTGATCCACCTGCCTTGGCCTCCCAAAGTGCTGGGATTACAGGTGTGAGCCACCTTGCCCAGCCAGGTAAGAACTTTCTAACAGTCAAAGGTGAGTGAATATGGGAAAGGTTGCTCTTAGAAAGGGTAGGCCTCTTATCCCTGCAGAGACACCAGCAGAGATTAGAGGACCACCCAGCAGGGATGTCAGGGAGGGGAATCAGGCTTCAGGCCCTTCCACCCCGAGACCCTCACAGGCATGCACACACAGACAGACATACCGGGTAACCCTGGCACACACTCAGGCACACACAAGTAGACACAGCCCAATACACACACACATGCCCTCCCCTCCCCATGCTCCCTGCCCCCACACACCACCCTGTCTCAGTGACCACCTTCCTACCCTTGCTCCCTGCAGGCAGGTCCTGAGTCCTGAGGCCACGTGCCGCACTCTGCTTGAGGAACTCAGACTTGAGGCCCCCCAGGCCACGAGAGCCTTTGGGGGAGGAATCAGCTTTGGGCCCAGAGCTATGGCTGTGCAGGAAAAAGGGGGAGAGGAGAGGTCTTCATGTGGGGTGGCCAAGCAGGCCACCCACCCTGGCCTCCCATCCCTCAGGACCTCCCTTCCACCCTGAGGCAATGCCTCCATGCCTAACTGCAACGTGGAGACCCTGGATACCCCTTCCCCCAGTAGAGGGCGGCCCTGGTGGTGGGCCAGGAAGACATCCTTTGCCTTCAGCCACCCACCACCCCCACGGAGGGGACTGCTCCACGAGGGCTGGGCCTCACCTCACTTTGCGATAATCATTAAGCTTCTTGCTGATCAGAGCTTGGTTGGCACAGCCGGGGTCCTGAAGCAGGAGAGGAGAGAGTGGACAGTGTCAGTGCCCACAGCCAGCCCACCCCAGGGCTCATCCCTGGCCCTGCTTCCCCTCTCGTCCACCTGCCAGGTGGACAGCCCAGACCCTGGAGTGAGAAAGACCAGGCCCGGACTCCCCAGCACCCTCTCACCAGCTGAGGCCTTGGGGAAGCCTCTTAGCCTCTCTGAGCCTCAGTCTCCTTGGTAATAAACATGGGGGGCTAACAGGGAAGGCTCGGGGCCGGGTGCAGAATCATGCAGCACTCGTCACCATCCTGGCAGACGCTGAGCAGGCATGGAGGAGGTCCCCCAGGAGGGGCTGCTACTGCCAGTGATGGTGACTTGGGACCACCCTGACCACGCCTTGTTGGGGACAGTCAAGCCAGGCCCCCAGAGGAAGAGGCCCAAATTCCAGGTGCCTTCCTCCCTGCAGTGGGGAAAGCTGTTCCCAGGGGAGCAGAGCCTGGTCAGTGAGAGGATGTGTCCTCAGCAAGAGGCCATGCACTACCGCCCCCCTCCCATGGCCAGAGCAGGCCCAGGCCCACTGCCCTCTTGGCAGAGATCCCAGGCCCGGGACAGCCACATGACTTTGTATGGGTGTCTCAAGGCACTTCTGTTCCTGGCCAAATAAGTAAACAGGGAGGAATCCCTACTCAGGCCCCTGGAGTGCAGCTATGGCTGACTGCAAGGGGCGCCATTAAAAAAAATTATTCTGCTGGCACAGTGGCTCACACCTGTAATTCCAGCACTTTGGGAGGCTGAGGCGGGAGGATCATGAGATCAGGAGATCAAGACCATCTTGACTAACACAGTGAAACCCCGTCTCTATTAAAAAAAATTAGATGGGCATGGTGGCATGCGCCTGTAGTCCCAGCTACTCGGGAGGCTGAGGCAGGAGAATCACTTGAATCTGGGAGGCAGAGGTTGCAGTGAGCTGAGATCGCGCCATTGCACTCCAGCCTGGGCGACAGAGCGAAACTCTGTCTCGGGGGAAAAAAAAAAAAAAAAAATCTCCCAAAATCCCTGCTGAGGCCATTGGCTCCACCCCTGCCCACCTGTGGCCAAAGGCCAAGTCTCTCGGCCGCCTCACAAGGTCAATGTGCTCATTGCCCTGCAGATAGGCTAGCCCAGTGCAGTTCTGGTGCGGGGATACTCATGCCCTAACATACTCCATAGGAGGCCCCTGCCTTCCTCAACTCCTGGAGCTGACCACTCCACGCCAGAGCCTGCTCAAGGCGATCCTAACACAGTCATAATAATCCCTGTCATCATTAGGGTCAGGATGGTGACCGCCAGTCCCCACGCCCGAGGACACCAGGTCCTCCATGAGCCCTGCCCTGCACCCTCCTCACCCCAAAACCTAGGGGGACACAATTGCGAGGTGCACTCCTGTCAGCCCCCCGTTCTAGCAGAGGGAAGTGAGGCTCAGAGCGGGCATCCCAGTTCCACAGCCAGTGAGAGGCCACCCCGCCCGCCCTCTGTGGCTGCCGGGCTGGCCGGGCCCTCACCTCGCCCTCGGCCCTGCTGTTCTCCCGGATCGCTCTGATCCAGCCCAGCATGTCATCCCGGTCCTCAGCCTGAAAGAGATATTCACAGAAGTCAGCGGTGGTCAGCCGGAACACGTGCCTCCTCTTGGTCTCGCTGTAGGAGATGTCCACGAGGCAGGAGCCGATGCAGACGGGCGCCGCCTCGTCCTCACCTGCGCCGGCCGCCGCAGCCCCCGCCGCCGCCGGCCCGGGCTCCCGCCGCTCCTTGCTCAGCGAGAGCGAGCGCGCCCGCAGCGCGGCGTACACCCGCTTCCACTGGCGCAGGCCGCTGCCCGCTTTCTGCAGGGAGACACGGGGTTGGGGGAGACAGGAGTGGTGAGAGGCCAGTCCTGCCCACTGCTCTCAGAGTAGCAGACAGAGGACAGCCGGGGGATGGATCCCACGCTGCCTACCAGGAGCCCCCTACTCCACCCGGCTGGACCTGGGCAGCCTCCTGCCCACAGCCCACCAATGCTTTCTCAGCCCCTCACCTGCCTGGACATCCCTACCCATCACCCTCAAGCTCCCCAGCAGACCCTAATCCTTTCCCCCTCTAAACACCAGCATCAACACTCACCGGGTGGTGGCAATGCTCAGACACCCAGCATGGCGCTCCATACATAAAATCCTCGGGAAGCCATTCCCAGCCCATGCCCCTCCCCACACTGCTCCCCACCCCAGCAAAGCTGCTCAGAAGCTGTCCGCATTCTCAGAGGGTTGTTCTCCCCACTTTTCTGCCGCCCACCCAAGAGTTCACTTGCCCAGAAGCTCCTCTCAGGGACATCCTGAACCACCATGTGGCCAAAGCCAGTGGCTGCTTCTCCCCCACTTGTCTTAACCCTTCAGCAGCATCTGACACAGCCAGCCCCTCCATCCCTCTCCAGACCCCGTCTCGGCACCTGAGACCCCATGTTCCCGGCTTTCTTCCTAATCCCACTGGCTCCTTCCTAGTCTTCTCTACTTCCCCTCCCCCACCCTCTACACCTGTAGTTAAACAGCCAGGACACTCGTCCCCAGGGGACATTTGTGTGGAGGAAGCTGGAGGGTGTGCTATGGCATCTGACGGATGCTGCTAAACATTGCACAATGCACAGGACAGCCTCCCCCAACAAGGAATTATCTGGCCCAAAATGTCAGCAGAGCTGAGGGTACCAGACCCCGCCCTAAAGAAGGCGGAGCTCCAGAACTTTGTCCTGACTCTCCTCTCCTCTCCCTGCACACCTCCCTCAAGGATGTCATCTGTGCCGTGCCTTTAAACCAGGTCCATCTGCTGATGGCCACTCCCGAGTCCAGCGTCTCCCCCAGCCACAGCCTGGGACCCCCACCCTGCTCAGTGTCTTCATTTGCGGGTCTCATGGGCACTTTGCACAATACTTGCCAGGCCATGTGATTTCTTACCATCAAACCTCTTCTCCACCCTCTACCCCCATCTCTTCCAGCCAGTCAATCCACCCAGGTGCCCAGAAACCTGGGAGCTACCCTTGACTCCTCCCTTTTCCTCGCCCTTGACATCCCATCCATCAGGAAGTCACAACTGTTCTGCCCGTCTGTCTTTCCTGCCACCACCCGGTCCACACCATCAACGCCTCCTGCCTGGAGGACACACAGACCTTCCCGGTCTCCACTCTTGCTCCTGCAATAATTTTCCAGCAGCAGCTGCAGCGATCATGTTAGAATGAAAAGGAGATCGCATCTCTCCCCTGCTCAGGATCCTCTCAAGAGATCCCATTGCCCTCAGAATCAAATCTAAGGTCTCCTGTGGTCTGTCCCTGCCTCTCCTCAAATTCATCTTCACACCGTTCTCACTATGTCAAGCCAGGGGGCCCTTGCAGGTGAGCCAGCCAAGCCTTTCCTTTCTCAGGGCCTCTCCGCTTGCTGTTCCTTCTGCCTAAGACCCCCTCCCTCACTTCTATATGTGGCTGCTTCCTTCTTCCCCTTCAGATCTGAGCTCCAGCATCACCAACATCACCTCCTCAGCGAGGCTTTCTCTGACCATATTTTTCCCTCAATGCAGCTCCCACTTCTGATCAGCTTGATCCTCTCCAAGAGCTTACTGCAGCCTCAGACTATCCTGGGGACAGGGAGCTTGTCCGTCCTCTCATTTCCATATCCCAGGGCCTACAGCTGCATGCAAGGGCTCATCAATATTTGCTGAATAAATGAATTAATGATCCTTGGAGCACCCTGAGGGCAGGAGATCCAACTCCCATCAGATCCAGAGCTCCTCTCCGCTGGCTGGTGGCTCCACATCCAGCACAGGCCTTGGCCCTCCAAACAAACCAGGCAAGAAGACCCCGTGGCTGGCAGATGGGCATAGCCCACATCTGGCCTCCCATCGTGTGGATCCTGAGCTGTGAGCCCTGCTCATCACAGAACTGCTGGATGGGGACAGGGACATTCAGAGTAGGAGATAGCAGAGCCCTCCAGGGAGAAAGTTAATGTGACAGTGAGGTGGTGACAAGGGCACATCTTTGAGGCTAAACCAGCGGGATGACCCGGGACAAGGCAACCGCACTCCCAGGCCTCAGTGTCTCCAGATGGTAAATGAGTGAGGTAGTTGGTCACCAAGGCTGCATGCAGCTCCCATGCTGGGGCTGAGGCTGTGGGGACAAGTCACTGTCCCTTTCCCTCCTCTGTCTGACAGTCCACGTCTCTGAAAGAGGCTGGGGCTGGGAGGGAGCACGGAGAGGGTACCCACGGCCTGGGTGGACCAAGGGCCTGAGGCTGACTTCAAGACTCTCCTCTAATGTCCAAGCCACAGCACCAAGGGAGTGAGCGACATTGGGTTTTGGCCAGCAAGGGAGTGGAGGCATGGTCCTCCAGAAGTGGCCAGTGAGCAGTAACGGGCCGGCTCCTGTCCCTGAACTGGGCTCAGGGCCCCCAGGAGCTGCGGGTCAGGCTCCCCTGCAGGGGGAGCCAGCCAAGCTCGCAAGGACCCTTCCTGTGGCTCACGTTAGACTGGAAGGGCTGGCCCGCATGTGGCTCTCCTCGCACAGTGCGCATGGCTGGTCCCTCCCTGCCTCATGGTTCCCATACCACGTGTTGCTGCCAACTTGCTGGCTCTTTTTGGTCTCTGTCAGCCTCCTCCCCCGGCAACTTCTCTCAAGGCTCAGCTGGGTCTCTTGCCTTTTTCCTTCAAGCTCATGCACAGAGGCACAGGTAACTGGTCGGTGCTGACAGACAAAGGCCAGGCCTCCCTCTAGTGCCACGCCCTCAGAGCCTTTGTCTCCAGGACACCTCCACTGGGGTCTGTCCCAGGGCCCTCAGACTCACACAGCCCCAGTGGAGCCCCTTGGCTTCATCTCCCCGAACCTGCTCCTCCAGTGTGGCATTGCCCAGGGAGGGTCCCCCCACCCCCCCCCCCCCCCCCCCCCCCCGCCCAAGCCAGGAATCCAGGAACCTTATTGCCTCCTCCTCCTTTCGTACCTCCCAGCAGCTGGCAAGACCTGGCCTTCCTTCCCCTGGAATCTCTCTCTAAAGTGTCTGCTCCACCTGGCCCCACACCACCGCCTTGGTCAGGGCCCCCAGCCTCACTCACCTGGACGACGGCAATGGGATTGGCTCCTCCTGTCACAGACACAACCTCAGTCTCCAGGCATCGCCAGCCCACATTTAAAACCCTAGACAGAGCCGGGCGCGGTGGCTCATGCCTGTAATCCCAGCACTTTGGGAGGCCGAGGCAGGCAGATCATTTGAGGTCAGGAGTTCGAGACCAGCCTGGCCAACATAGTGAAACCCAGTCTCTACTAAACTACAAAAATTAGCCGGGCGTGGTAGCAGGCACCTGTAGTCCTAGCTACTCAGGAGGCTGAGGCTCAAGAATTGCTTGAACCCAGGGGATGGAGGTTGCAGTGAGCCGAGATCGTACTACTGCACTCCAGCCTGGGTGACACAGTGAAACTCCGTCTCAAAAATAGATAAAATAAAATAAAATAGGCCAGGCATGGTGGCTCAAGCCTGTAATCCCAGCACTTTGGGAGGCCAAGACGGGCAGATCACGAGGTCAGGAGATCGAGACCATCCTGGCTAACACAGTGAAACCCTGTCTCTACTAAAAAAATACAAAAAACTAGCCGGGCGTGGTGGTGGGCGCCTGTAGTCCCAGCTACTCGGGAGGCTGAGGCAGGAGAATGGCGTAAACCCGGGAGGCAGAGCTTGCAGTGAGCTGAGATCTGGCCACTGCACTCCAGCCTGGGCAACAGAGTGAGACTCTGTCTCAAAAAAATAAATAAATAAAACTAAATAAAATAAAACCCTGGACAGGCTCTTCCTGGGTATCAAGGCCCCACACTCTGGGCAGGTGCCCAGTTCCCCAGCTCGTCTTCCACCTCTCACCCTGGCTCCCAGCACACCTCTCCCCACCTCTCCCCGAGACCTTCTAAGGAGACATCTTCCCTGTCAGGCCCCTCCATTGTCTCCCAGTTTTGTGGCTTCTCATCCCTTTCGTGTCTCAGTCTCTGGACCCGCCCCTGCACCCCAGTGTCATAGCAGTCTGTGCACTTGGAACCATGATGCCACATGCATTCTCTCTGCTCGACAGGAGCGACAGGAGCCCCAGGAGGGCAGGGCTGCCCTGGCTCCCTCACCACTAACTCCCCAGAACCTCCACAGAGGCTCCCAAGCAGGGAGGCCTTAGTCATTCTCCACAGAGGAGCGCCAGTCCTGCCTGGACTTCACCCTCACTTAATCCACAGCAGCCCTTGGGGTAGGATAATATTGTTCCTGTCGTATAGATCAGAAAGTGAGGCTCAGGGAAGGTGAGTGGGGTGCCCAAAGCCATGTGCTTGATATATGGCCGGACAGGAACTCAAAGTCTGTCTGTTTCAAAGCTTATGTTCTTTCCAGGGACCCCCAAGACCTCAGAAGGCAGGGTAGAAAATTCAAATAGCAGTAAGTGGGCCAGGTACGGTAGCTCATGCCTGTAATCCCAGCACTTTGGGAGGCCGAGACAGACAGATCATTTGAGGTCAGGAGTTCGAGACCAGCCTGACTAACATGGTGAAACTCCATCTCTACTAAAAAAATACAAAAAAAAAAAAAAAAAAAAAGCTGGGTTTGGTGGTGAGTGCCTGAAGCTGGAGGTTGAAGCTGGAGAATTGCTTGAACCCGGGAGGCGGAGGTTGCTGTGAGCTGAGATCGTGCCACTGCACTCCAGCCTGGGCAACACAGCGAGACTTCATCTCAAAAAAGGAAAACAAATAGCAGTAAGCAGAAGTACAGCAGCTCCAAGTGCCGGGCACTGGGTAAACCCTTTACTTAGATCATCTCATTTAATCCTTAGCAATAGGCTTATGAGCTAGGGATTACTGTTAGCTCCATTTACAGACGAGGACACTGAGTCATGGCCAGATGAGTCACCAAGGCTCTCAGAGCAATGGGTGATGCAGTCAAGAGTCAAACCCAGGTTCATCCTAATCGCCAGGAGGGAAGGCAGTGGTCCCTCCTCCCACTTCTCCAGCCCACAGCGCAGCCTGGGCCAGGGTTTGCATCCCCTGGTTCCAGGGGCCCTGCCCTTCTCCTCTCAGGGTCCTGCTGGTTCCCTCCCAGGCCCTCCCCATCTACTCCCCGAAGCCCCCTTCGCCTCTCACCTGGATCTCCATGGTGGCTCCTAACTGGTCTTCTTGCCTCCAGCGTGGCCCCTCCCTAACTCACTCCCAGAGAGCCAAATGGACATTTTAAAGCTGTAACTCCCTTGGCAAGAGCCCCCAAGAGCTTTTGGTTGTCCTTAGGATGAACACTAAGCCCTTTCCTGGCCTGCCTGCCTTCTTCTTGGACCTTAGCTCTCCTACGGAGATCATCCCAGCCTTGCTCCTTGTTTTCCATGAGCCCCAGTGGCCATCTTCAGGATGGCCTGTCAAGCCAGGGCCACTATGGGATGATTTCGCCAGAATTCCAAGGACGACTTTATCAGATCCATCCCACAGCGAAATCCACCTCTTTTGTTAACTTCTTTTACATAAGTTCTTCAAATCCCCCTGCCAGGAAGTTCTTCCTAGCATCTAACCTCCATCCTTCATGGCGCAACCTACACTGGTTCTTTCTGGCTCCAGAGGCTGTCAGGGTAGGCCTAGGAGAAGCTGGAGGGTTCAGCTTCCACCTCATTCCTCCACCCATCTTACCTTCCCCTTTTTGGTGAGAATCTGCTTATAATACAACCAGCCTTCTCTCCTGATATCACTGAAGGTTGCATCTGAGAGGTCAGAGGTTGAGTGTCGCTTAGAAGGAGCGTCAGCATCTTCAGAGGTGCCCCAGCTATCCAAGGACTGCAGGGAGACAACAGAGGGCAATTTAGGGTGGCTCCCACAATGCCAGCATCTCAGGAACCCCATGGACCACTTGCAGCCGCACAGGCCTGGTATATGTCTGTGCTACACCCCGATGTGCTGTGTGACCTCATGGGCATTGCTTGTCCTCTCTGGACCACTTGTGTTGAGGTCATGAGACATACATAAAGGAGAAGCCAGAAAGGAGGAAAGTCTATGACCTACCAGCAGACCACATGCCTCACCACGCTAGAGGAGCCAATCCGGAGCCTCCTGTAACTTTATAGACTTAGAAGAATTAAGGAAATGGAGGAAGTGATCGTGTCAATGAGGAGTTAAATAAACAGGGGAAGTGGGAACATCAACAAAGGCTGAGTGAGTGGAGCAGGTAGTCATGTCCACAAGGAGTTAAACAGAGGAAGTGACAGTGTCAACAGGACTCCAGCTGCAGAGGGTGCAAGTCAAGCGAGAGCTAAGTAAGCAGAAGAAGTGATAAGAAATAAACTAGGTACCAACATCACCGGGGTGTTCAACCAACCAATGAGACAGAGGGCTTGACATCAAGATGGCTTTTCCAGTCCATCTATAATCAAAAACAGCGGGGGAAAGGTGCAGCAGGCACGGTGGCTCAGGCCTGTAATCCCAGCACTTTGGGAGGCTGAGGCGGGCGGATCACTTGAGGTCAGGAGTTCAAGACCAGCCTGGCCAACATGGTAAAACCCGTCTCTACTAAAAACACAAAAATTAGCCAGGTGTGGTGGAGCATGCCTGTAATCCCAGCCACTTGGGAGGCTGAGGCACAAGAATCGGTTGAACCCAGAAGGCAGACGTTGCAGTGAGCTGAGATAGTGCCACTGCACTCTAGCCTCGGCAATAGAGTGAGATTCCATCTCAAAAAAAAAAAAAAATCACGCATAAAAAAATATATATATATGATTTTAAAAACAACAATACGTCCAGGTGTGATGGCTTATGCCTGTACTCCTAGCATTTTGGGAGGCCAAAGCAAGATCACTTGAGGCCGGGTGCAGTGGCTCACACCTGTAATCCCAGCACTTTAGGAGGCAGAAGTGGGTGGATCACCTGAGGTCAGGAGTCCGAGACCAGCCTGGCCAACATGGAGAAACCCCGTCTCCACTAAAAATACAAAAATTACCCGGGCATGGTGGCACATGCCTGTAATCCCAGCTGCTCGGGAGGCTGAGGCAGGAGAATAGCTTGAATCCGGGAGATGGAGGTTGCAGTGAGCAAAGATCATGCCACTGCACTCCAGCCTGGGCAACAGAGTGAGACTCTGTCTCAAAACAAACAAACAGCTGGGGCTATCACAGGCCTGATCCTACCTCCCCAGGTGCTGAGGCTGGGAACTCCACCTGTCTACCAATCTCAACCCTGTGTCCCGGCCACACCTTTCTAGTGTCCACCCCCGACCCCGTCCCATGAAGACAAGACGCGATGCAAATACTGACTGAGGGTAGTGAAGGAAACAAATGAAGCCCCAAATATAAGCTCAGGGAGCTTCTATTTTAGCTGGGGAGCCAGGCAGGGAGGAAGGGAAACACCAATTGTACATGAGGCGTGCTGAGGAGGAAAACATAGAGTAGCGAAGGGAGGCGTGAAATGTCAGTGGAGGCTGGAATTTCAGGGAAGACCTAAAAAGCCGTGAAGACGGTGGAGAAGTGAGTCATGTGGCTATGGGGGATGGGTCTGGAAAGAGGCAGTCCAGACAGGGGCCCCTGGGTGGGGCTGCGCGGTGTCATTCAGGGATGCTAGGGCCCACAGAAGAGGGCGGGTCCCGCGGTGGACACGAGGGTGAGGGGTGCAGGGAGGAGGGGGAAGGCAGGAGCTGGAGCAGGAACCCCCATGCCAAGGCTGTGGCCCCACCTCCCCAACACCCTCTCTCCCCGCTCCCTTGCTCCTGTGCACACACACTTGCAGCTCACCCCGTCGGTGAAGAAGCTCCGGAGCATCCGCAGGCTGGGTATGCGGTTTGGCAGGCGCCTGAGAAGCGAGGGTCAAGGGTGAGGGATGTGGGCAGCAGAGCTGGGACCTCACTCTCTCGTCACCCACCAAAACCCAAGGCCCAGAGGCCTTCCAGTGGGGGAGGTACACTGTCCCCTGCATAGAGGACCCCAGGGCCAAGAGCCCTGCCCCAGAGCAGCTGGCCAGGGTGGCTGTGGCCACCCCACCCCATGTCCAGACAGCGCCTCACCGCAGAACTCGGCCCTCGTCGCGGAAGGTGTTGAGCCCATCATCGCAGGACTTGGAGCGCTCCGTGGTGATGGCCAGCAGGTAGGAGGAGCGGCGGCCAGCCTTGATGCTACCTGCAAAGCCGCCCGCGTTGGGCCTCAGGGTCAGTGGGGCAGCAGGTCAGGGGCTTCCCAGAGCCCTCCCTTCTGGGCAGGGGCAGGAGGTGACTCTCCCAAAGGGCCCCAGGAGGAGCAGAAACCAGAGGAAGAGGCCAGACATGAAGCAGTAGGCCCAACAGAGATCCCTGGGACTGGGCAGCAGGGGAGAGGGTGGGGCTGGGGGTGTGGGGAGTGCTCACTGCAGTCCTGTGAGTAATGGCGTCCGAGGGTGAAGGTGAAGGTCGGGGAGGATGGGCTGGTGCCCAGGACGGGGGCCGAGTTCATGGCACTGGAGACCACAGCAGAGGCAGGGACATGCTTGGCTTGGAGGTCAATGCTGGGGCTGGTGGGCTCATCTGTGCACGAGAAGAGAGAGAGGTATGAAGGCGGCAGAGAGCGGAGCCTGCCTGCCCCACCCCAGCCTTGCCAGCCCCTGTGCCACTCGCCTCCAGGCTCAAACACATCTCAAAGGGTCCTGCTGGCAACATGCCCACTGCCAAGCGTGACTGGCCCACTCTCCAGACTGTGGCCATGGAATCCTTCCCCTCAGGAGTGGGGGTAAGCCACCCTCCTTAGACCGGGCTCCTGAGGACAGAGCCAATATTCCCCCATCAGACTGGGAGCCTCTTGAGGGCAGGAACAGTGTCTCCACCATCAGACTGAGGGCACTCAGAGAGAATGAACTGTGTATCTCCTCTCAGACCAAGAGCCTCCTGAGGGCAGGGGCAGTGTCTTCCCCATCAGACTGAGAGCTTCCTAAGGTAAGGGCTCCCTCATCAGTTGGGGCTCCTCAAGGGGAGAGATTACATCTCCCCCTCAGACAGAGTGTGCTCTGGAAGAAGAGACTGCCTCTCCTGGCCACAGCCTAGAGCCTTCCTTACTAACAGAAGGGGCTGTGTCTCCGCTCTACCGAAGGCTGGCTGGGGAAGAGCTGTGTCTTCCCCTTGCCCCAGGCCTCCACCCTCTCACTGTCTGGTAGGGTGAGCTCACCTCCCATCTCCCGCCATCCCTCTCCATAACCCTGCATCTTGCTCTTTCTCCCTAGCCCCGTCTCTCCTGCTCCCGCCTGGGCAGCTCATATTCAACAGTCCTGAACTTTCTCCCCCTCTCACTCCCAACACGGGGATGAGGCACCACCTCCAAGCCTGGCCAGAAACCTGGGCATCACCCAGCCGCTCTACTCTCTTGCCTCTCCCTCTCCTGCATCCAGTCGAAGGCAAGGCCATGCTTTCAAAAGCCAACCCCAGTGACTGATGAGACCCTTGGGCCTGAAAGGGTCCTTACAACCCAGAAGGGGGGTCCTGCCTCTCACTTAAGGGTCTTTGCATATTCTATTTCCTCTCCTTGAATATTCTTCCCCTAATGAACTCTTTCTCATCCTTCATGTCTTAGCCCAAATGTCCTTTCTCCAAGATTCTCACCACAGCCCTTCTCCTCAAGCTCCCTGTCCCACCACATGCCCATCCCAATGGATTGTTCCTGCCTGTCCACCACCCTCTGCTGGACCATCCAGTCCAGAAGAGCATGGAGCCACGCACAGGGGCTGACACAAATATCTGGTGAGTGGATGGAGGGATGGAGGGTGGATGGAAGGGACAAAGAGGGAAAGATACAAAGGGAGGCTGGAAGCAAGAGTCAAAAGAAAGAAAGATGGATGAATGGGTGGAAGAAAGGATGGAACAAATGAATGAACAAAAGAAGGTGAGAGAGAGGAAAATAAAGAAGGAAGACTAGACGGATGGATGGATGGATGGATGGATGGAACAAATGAATGAACAAAGGAGGGAGAGGGGAAGGAAAGAAGGAAGGAAGAACAGATGATAGATGGATGGATAGATGGATGGATGGATGGATGGATGGATGGATGGATGGATGGATGGAGAGAGGGAGAAAAGAGTGTATGGAAAGATGCTGGAAGGATAAATGAATGAGAAGTAGGATAGAAGAAAGGATGACAGAAAACAGAAGGAAAGATGGAAGAATAGATGGATAGATGGATGGATTAACAGATGAATGAACTGACAGAGAAACAAGATGATCCCACCAGCACCCAGCCGAGTTCTGCCCATGATAGACAGGCAGATGGGGTACAGCAGGACACAGAAAGCCAACAGCCAAGTCCCCCAGGACACCCACATGTACCATCACTCACCAATAAAGGGGATGGAAGCCAGAGAGTCTTCAGTGGCGGCCAACGGGGCCACCTTCCTGCCCAGGCGTTCCCCTCGCCCACTGGCCTCTGGCTCTGGGGACTCGTCACCAAATCCAAGGTTCATCTGTCTTGCGGGGGTCAGCTGAACCTTGCGGCCCGTCGGGGGCTTCTGCCTCAGGACCACCTCATCGCGGCGATCCTCCACAGGAGGCTCCAGGGCCCGGGTGCTGGGTTCCGGCCGTACAACCCTGGGTGGCTCAGAGGCCTCTGGTGGGAACGGTGCAGGGGACTGGGCCAGGTTGAAGGTAGGCAGCCCCCCAAAGGGTGAGTCCCGGAAGGAGAGTGCGTGCAGGAGGCCGGTCCGGCGCTGGAATGATGGGCTGTAGCTCCGGTAGCCGATGTACCCGAGGTCATCCAGGCCCTGCAGGCCAGGCGGGGGCGGGGCCTGGCGCCCCGGCAGGTCCCGAGTTGGGCAGGCGGGGGTGCGGGCAGACGAACGCTGGGAAGCCCAGCCACACCGCTCGAAGCGGGGTGACACCAGTGCCCCCGGCCCCAGTGCCTCAGCAGAACGGGTGGCCCGGCTCAAGTAGTCATCTGAGCGAGCTCGGTGCCAGCCCTCCTGGCCCAGCTGGCTCAAGGCATCCTGGGAGGTGGAGCAGGGCCACGGGCGGGGGGCAGCCACTTCCTCCAGCCGGTCCTGGGAGGCGCTGCGGGCCCGGGGGACCATGGCTGGGCACCGTCTCTCCCCCGCCCTGCGGGGTACCTGGTTTGACAGCCAGTGTGACAAGGCCTGCTGGCACTCCAGTCTGCTGGGGGGCACCCGGCTGCCAGGCTCCGGGAAGGCACGGGGCGTCCGGGGCTCCGAGGCGAGGTGGGGGAAGGCACCAGGGCTGGGGCGGGGCTGGCTCATCCCCAAGGAAGAGTTGTCTGGGTGGGCACGGGCAGCAGGTGGCACGCAGAGCCCTGGGTCACTCCAGGCAGCAGGACTCCGGGGGTCACTGGGCAGTGCTGAGGTGGGCTCAGGCACCATAGTGGCCCTGGTGGAGGCCCGGGCCGGAGGGGCGTAGGTCTTGCGGGGGTAGCAGATGGGGGGTGGCTCTGGGATGCTGCGGGCCTCTCCAGAATACGGCTCGTTCCCTTTCAGGTAGGCATCCTGGGAGTAGGCCTGGCCGGAGACACAGACAGATGAGCAGGGCCAGACAAGTCCCACGGGGTAGGGGTATGGCAGTCCGAGGAGGTCAAGGAGCCCAGGAGGGGAATGAAGGGAGAGGACCAAGCGGTGGGGGAACAAGGGGGTGGCACAAGTGGGTGGGGGTGGAAGGGCATGTCCAGGGAGAGAACAAAGAAGCAGCAAGAAGCCTTTGAGACACAGGCAAACTCCAGCAAAAGTGGGATTTCGCTAAGACTATGACAAGGACTGCCTTAGCCACAAACATTCCAGCATCTGTTTCCTAGGGTCCTCCCCCAGTCCTGGCCTCCACCGCCTGCCTGCGCCTTATGTCCACCAATGCCCAGAGCTCCTCGGGTGGAGCCGGGAAACCCCACAGAGACCAGTCAAGGTGGCAGATGAGAGAAGAAAGCCGGCTAGGGGTGTGTCCGGGTGGGGCAGAGGCTGGCAGAGCCCAGCTGTCTCTCCATCCCCGGGAATGGGGAGCTGGCTCCTGAGCCACAGGGGTGAAGAGGAGTTTGCCCACCTCCTGCCAGGCTTGAAGGAAGGCCCTTGAGCCACCTTCTGCCACCCCTGGGCCTGGAATTTGGCACTGGGAGCTGAGGCTGACGCTGCATTGCTAAGGAGTGACAGGGCCAGCGCCCAGGCCCAGCCAAAAAAGGAGTCAGCTCCCAGGGACAGCGGCCTTGTGGCCTGGGCCCAGCCTGGCCCCTGCTGAGGTGCCCAGGAGCCTAACTCAAGCCAAAGAACCAAAGGGTGGGAAGGTGAAACCCAACACACACACATCACACTACGAGGAGACACCGGAAGATACACACCCAGAGACACACTCACACACACAGTAAAACACAATGAAACACACACAAATAACTACACCTCCAGTCCCAGGCACAAACATCATGTGACGAGGACAAGCTAAACCACACCCCCGCACACTCAGCCCCTCCAGCTGGCACAGGAGCCGGCACACACATACCTCTCCCTCCTGCCATCCCGCCGTCTCCCCAGGCTCCCGGCATCATCACAGCGGCGGCAGCATCCCAGCCCGCCTCTGCCCGCCCCCAGCTCTAACTCCCACAGTGACCACTGTGTCGCCCTGGCTAGGGCCTCTGGTCCCCCTCCGTCTGCCCTCCCTGCGGCTCCCCCTCACCCCTACCCCGCTCTCTCTCGGCTGGCTGGCGGGAGGAGGAGGGAGGAGAGGATGGGTGTGGAGGGGCCTCGCCGCGTCGGTGGTGGCGTCAGCAGCTGCCGAGGCCCGATTGGCCTCCAGCCTTGGCTCCCAACCACAGGAATGCCTGGGCCCCACCCTCCGGCTGGCGGAGATGCGGGGACCAGTGGAGGCCCCCAGATGCTGACATCTGGGGCTGCCAGCCCACCCCAGCCTAGGCAAAAGAACTGGAGGCTGCTGCCCTTCCCACTCCTTGCCCCTGCCAGCTGGAGAGAGTGGGGGACATCCTAGGGTCCCGCCCTGTCACCTCCCCATAGCTGGCCTCGCTTCAGCCTGGGGGAGCTGTACAGCAGGGCCTTGAGACTTGGGGTGAGCGGTCTATCTCAGAGCCCCCCTTCCTTCCTTCCTCTCCCCAGGAAGAGCAAGGGGACAATCGAGGTCAGGGGTGGAGGTTTCCAGAGGGGCATCGTGCCAGGCATGGCACTGTGATTACAGTGATTACGAGTGCGCGTCCAAAGCAGAAACCAGCACAGGGGCTCCCAGGGCCTCCCCGGGCACAGTGACATCAGGGGCAAGTAAGCCGCCATCTGGCTGGGACCCATGAGACCAGGGAGGTGGGCACTGGACAGAGAGGACCACCTGGGGCTCCGGGCACAAAGAGGCAGCGTGTAAGTGTGGGCGTGTGTGTGAAAGGGCCCGCTTGGGAGTGCAGGGCCTGCTTCGTGCAGTGTCTGGGCCACGCTCTCTGTGTGTCAGGCTAGATGCTGTCTTCTAGGTATGCTGAGGTGACGAATGTATAAATTCGGAGTCCTGTAACACGGGTGGACACATGTGCTGAGATGGGCAGGAGGATGCCGTGGTGTTTGCGGGCATACATGTTGTGATAGTGGGGCGTGGGTGTGTAGCTGTGGAGAGGTCCAAGTACGCGAGGTACTATGCTGTTTGTACTGCAGGGAGCCAAGGGGCTGGTGAGTGTTTCATGTTTTAATGTTTGTGGGTGTGTGTTGTGGTGCACTTCGCTGTGTGAGGGTGAACGGTGGCAGTGGGTGCTTGTGTGATTGTCTCTGTTGTGGCACATGACTGGTGCTGTGTGTGTGTTGTGGTGTGCTTCGTGCTATACAGAGGGTGGGACTGTGGGGCTGTGCTCTGTGGCTGTGTACCTGTGTGTGCTGCTTGGGTACTGCGTAGTGCCGTACTCAGGGCCAAGCGGGGAGGGGATGCAGGGAACAGGCATCTCTCCTAGGAGCTGACAAGAACATACCAGGCTGGCGGAGCCTGCTGGGCCACCCTCCTTCCAGATACCCTGGCAGGAATCCTGCCTGCCAAGGCCAGGACTCCCTCTCCCCCAGCACAGAGCAGCTCCAAATGAAGCAACAACCAGCCCCAGCCCAGGGATGGGCGTGGCATCCCCAGTTGGGCAACGTCGGCCTGCGCCCTCCCAACACTTCCTTCTCTGCCTCCCAGGGGAGCCAGTGCTGCCCCAGGGCTCAGGGGTCTCCTCTCAGGCTGCGGGGGCCAGACTCACCAGCTGGAGGATGTCCTCATCCTTGGGCATGATAGATAGCTCCAGAGTGTCATCGCTACAGAGACAGGAGAGAGTCAGGCTGGGCCAATGAACAGGGTCCAGGAGGAAGGGATTCTGGTCTCCAGGGCACCCCCAGGGCAAAGGGGTGGGGAGATAACATGGGACACGGGGTCAGCGGCACTCACCTATTCTGGATCAGAGCTATGACCTGAGAGTAGGTCTTCCCAATGACGCTTTCCCCATTCACCTTTACCAGCCGATCTCCTGGGGACAAGGAGTGCATGACTGGTGACCAAGGGGCATCAAAGGCCCCATCTGAGAACCCCTGTACCAGGCATGGCTAACACTGTGGGGATAGGAGCCTCCCCAACACCTGGATCCGAGAATCAAATCCTAGCCAGAAGGTAGAAAGTAGAGCCCAGGTAACTGGGACAGCTCACCTGTGCGAAGCCCTGCCCTGTGGGCAGGGCCGTCTTCCTTCACATTCTTGACAAAGATGGTGTCCATGGGCTCCAGGCGGTGCCGGGGGGAGGGTCCTGGTGGGCATCAGCCAGGTTAGCTGGGGGTGGCTGCTGAAGGTCACACCCATGCACAGCTACACACACAGGGGACACACACTCAGCGAATGATCGCACTCGCCCGGTCACAAACATGCACAGGCCCACACATCCACGGGGACACTGGGCAGGCCCATGGAGGCACAGAACCCGACAGGAGGACACAGACCTGGGAGAATGAAAACCTATGGGGACACACCATAAACACCTCCTGTGTCCTCTTTATGTGCTAAAACTACACTAAAAAGGATGAACAGGCCAGGCGCGGTGGCTCACGCCTATAATCCCAGCACTTTGGGAGGCCAAGGCGAGTGGATCACTTCAGGTGAGGAGTTCGAGACCAGCCTGGCCAATATGGTGAAACCCCATCTCTACTAAAAATACAAAAATTAGCCGGGTGTGGTAGCACGCGCGCCTGTAATCCCAGCTACTCAGGAGGCTGAGGCAGGAGAAACACTTGAACCCGGGAGGCAGAGGTTGCGGTGAGCCGGGATTGTACCACTGCACTCCAGCCTGGGTAACAGGGCAAGACTCTGTCTCACAAAAAAAAAAAAAAAAAAAAAAGCTCACGCCTGTAATCCTAGCATTTTGGGAGACTGAGACAGACAGATCATGAGGTCAGGAGTTCAAGATCAGCCTGGCCAACATGGTGAAACCCTGTCTCTACTAAAAAATACAAAAATTAGCCGGGTGCGGTGGTGGGCACCTGTAACCCTAGCTACTCAGGAGGTTGAGGCAGAAGAATTGCTTGAACCCGGGAGGTGGAGGTTGCAGTGATCCCAGATCGCACCACTGCACTCCAGCCTGGTTGATAGAGCAAGACTCCATCTCAAAAAAGAAAAAAAAAAAAGGATAAACAAGCACAGCCCTTGTCCTTCCAGAGCTCCCTGTCCAGTGGGGGAGGCAGATTCTCACATTCACAGGTGCACACACAAGTCACAAAACAGAGGAAAGGGCGCCATACAAGAGGTCATAACAGTTCTGAAGACACGTGGCAGGGTCAGACGCCCTCCTCACAGGGATGCCCACTCCCGCAGACCCAGCAAGACACCTAATGTTCACATCCCTCACCTCCTCCTTTCCCCAGGCTCAGGGGCTCCAAAGCAGAGGTCCGAGGCCCCTAGGATGGGCACAAATTGCATTGCACCCCAACAAAGTTCCTCTGCTCCTAAGTGCTGCTAACTCTAAGCTAACAGAGAAATGGGCCTGCTCTAGGCCAGCTGGCTCCTCCCCCACCACGGCCTCTGGATGGGGATGCAGGAGTGTCCTATGGCTGCCCAGCAGAAGCCCCAGTGGTGGAGCAGGAAGGCTGCCAGAGAAGGCGCTCTGCCTTTAAATACCCTGGGAGTCTGGGTGTCTGCCAGGGGCCTCTGGGGAGCAAGGGCCACAGCAAGGGGAGTCAAGCTCACATCGTAGGAGAGAAAGACCTTGGGGCCCCCTGACTTCCACCAGGACCCTACTGTCTCCACCTCCAAGGACAGCCTTTGCTCAGCATTCCCACCACCAGCCCCCAGGCCCCGCAGCCCTGTCTTGTTCTAGGCTGGGAGCAGCTTGAGGCCAGGTGCAGACACCCATCTGCTCCCCCGAGTGCCGCCCATAGTGTGCTGAGCTCAGCAAACTTCTGTTAAGGAAATGTCCAAGGGAGACAAATGTGAGAAAAGAAAGGGGGAGAACAGAGAGAGTGAGGAAGAGGCACCCAGAGGGGGCCAGACCCGGGGCACAGACAGGAGCAAAGGCAGGAACAGGAGTCAAGGGAGGGGGACACAGAAAAGGACAGGCAGACTTGGCGGGGACAAGGAGAGATGGGAGCTGGAAGATGAGTCCCCGTGCAGGTCCAGCGCCCACCAGTCCTCCCTTACCTCCTCCACGGCCTCCATTCTCTTCCTCCTGCAGGGAACAGAGGGGTGGGTGTTGGCCTCAGTCCAGCCCTCAGCAGCCAGGGGTGGCTCAGCTCCAGTGGGCAGGGCCCCTTCAGGTTCCCGCCACCCCTTATCTCCTTCCAAGTAGCCCAGCAGGGGAGGGTGCGGGAGGGGTGTCCAAGGGGCACCAGATCCCAAGCCAAGTTCCCCAGTGACATGCGCCCCCACCACCCCAGCACCCTAACCATCGGGGAACCCACAATCCAGCAAGTGACCCAAGACCCCTTCCCTGGGGGAGCTCCCAGCCCAATGCGGGAGGCATCACATAGGCTCACACACACAGAAGACCTGGGCAGTCACAGATAAGCGCATGACAAGTGCAAACTACAGCTATCGGCTCCAGGGAACGCCAAGGGGAGGCCTGATTTCAGTCCTCCTGGGGAGGGGATTCAAAGGCATCTGAGGGTGGCGGGGAGAAGGCATTGTGGACGAGGGAGGCGGGGCATGCAGATGCTGGCTGGCAGGGATAAGCGCTCACAGCACACCAAGGGCTGAATCGCTGAGTTAAAGGAGAAAGTCAACAACCGCAAGTGACAATACTCAGGCTAAAGCACTCAGGCTTACAGAACAGAAAGAGGGAGCCAATGGAAGTTCTTTTGTGGGAGAGAGTGGAGGTAAAAATGCCAGTTAGGGGAGAGGATTCTGGCACCCGGGTGCAGGGTATCAAGGGGACCCACTGGGAGGCCTCTGGGATCACCCTGGTAGGTGATGGTGCTAGACTTGGGCGGGGAACGAGGAAGGAGGGCATGGAGGTGAGAGGAACAGGCTCAGCCAGCTGGATGTGGCATTTTAGAGCTGGACTGGACCTTCAGCGTCATCTCTTCTAACTCTCTCCACACATGTATCCATTGTACAGCTCACCGGGCAAGGTGTGTTCAAGGCCACTCAGACTCAGCGGCAGAGCCAGGGCTGGAACCCAGGCCTCTGTGGCACCCCAGTGAGGACAGGGTGGGTCACAAGAAGGCTGTTGGGCCCTTCTTGGGAGCAAGCACTCTGCCCCCGTCCTCCCATGTAGGGTGCACTCCAGCTCATGCAAACTGACAGCACTGTGAGCGGGTGGCAGAGGCAGACGGATGCATTTGGACGGCTGAGCTCCCTGCAGGCTCCCCGGCTGCAGCATGAAGGACGGGAGAACACAGCCTCCTCCTGCCCCCAGGCCAAAGGCCCCTCCCAGCCCTGGGCAGGTTCTGGAAAGGAGAAGCAGCCTGTCCCTGGCTGTCACCCTTCAGCAGGGTCCCCTGAGAGAAGGTGCTGGGGGCAGAAGGAGGGGCATTCTGGGGAAAGAGTGAAAGAAGTACTGGTGTTTCTGGAGAACTAAGGGGCTGGTGTCCTTGGGCATGAAGGAGGGGTCTGTGCTCCCTCCACACACCATCAGCACCCACTTATGTTCTTAAGCACAGCTGTAGCCAATGAGAACAGTTATGCAGGAGCCCCAGAGCTTCCAGCATGCATGTGAGAGCTGCAAGTTACATGTACACGTGACATGTATTTGCAGACACTATATGCACACATAGAGAGATACACACATGCGTGTCCATGGCCAGCACGTGGTGCACACAGAGAGACATGCGAGCACACGAACACAGACAGTGAAGTCCCCTGTTTGGTTCTCTGATAGGTGGGACCAAGGGAGAGTCCCCCAATAGCTAGCTGTGCAGGCAGATCCCAGCCCTAGGGAAAGTGGATAGAGGGGTTCATTGACTCCAAAATCAGTGTCTCCTCCCTGCTGGAAAAGAAGTGGGAATGGGAGCAGAGCCCTAGTGGGGAGCTCTGGTTGCTCCCTGGGGCCCCTTCTGTCTCCTTCCCACACTTCTGCTTCACTGTCAGGGAGCCCGCCCCCTAGCTCACAGCCTTGGATTGGGGTCAGGACCCCGGGTTCCTGGACTCGGAGAACACAACGTTTACATTAGGGCAGGAAGGACTCTGAGGGGTCAGGTTGATAAATGTCCTCAGGTTCCAGCAGGAGAAACGGAGCCCGGAGATGGGGAGGCGGCCCCAAATTCACAATGAGTGAGGAGTTGTCCCAAGACTGGAACTCTGGGCTCCTGTGTCCCAGCCTGGGTCTCTTTCCAGCACACTGAGCTGTCGCCAGCAGGGACCAGGGGTGTGCTGGGAGGGCTTCCACAGGAGTGCTAGGCCCCTGAGAGCTCACGCCGGAGAGGAGAGAAGCAGGCCCAGCTCAGAAGCAGCTGGTAGATCAGGAGTCCCAGGAACTCCCAGACATGCTTGCCTGCCAGAGACAAGCATCTGGGGTGTGAGTTAAGCATCCTGGCTGCCCACCTGCAAGGTCCTTGCCCTGCACCAGCCACCCCTCCTGGTCTCCGGAGAAGACCCAGGCCACAGTGATTAAAGTGTTTGTCCATGGTCACACAGTGCAAATCACCCAGCCAAGGCTGGCACTGCCTCCCTGCAGTCCTCCTCCCCAGGCCACAGCAGAAGGGAGTCAGGCCGGACCCCAGGAAGGACCCCTTCTCTGAGAGGGTCAAAGGACCATGAAGGGGACTGGCACAAAAGAGTCTCCCTCCCCCATGAAAGCTTCCTCAGACCAGGCCAGGGCAGTGGCAAGCCAGGCATACCTTCAGGCTACAGTGCACGGCCGACTCGGGCGGGTACACGATGAAGTGGCGCAGAGTGAAGCCAAAGCCGTCCTGGGGACTTTTGTGCAGCAGCAGTGTCCTCGGCCCCTGCCAGGGGAAGGGGCGCCTAGGAGAGCACCCATCTCTTGGGCCCAGTGGGAGCTGTGGGAGACAGGGAGGCCAGGCTGAGCGCCCGTGTTGCTGACACTTCTGGCTGTTTGCACCGCCTCCTGCAGCCCACAGGACTGGAGGGGCACCGAAAGGGGTCTTTCGCCCTAGGGTTGCCAGGCACCCTCCCTCCCCTGACCTCCTCCTCATCCCTTCCTTCCTCTCCCACCTTCATCAGCCCAATAGCTTTCCTTCTTTCCTTTACACTCAGTCCCCTCATAATGTCTTTGCCTTCAGGAAAATAACTCACTAAAACAAGTTCATTCAGTTCAGTTCAGCTGAGTTCAGCAAATGTTCACTGAGCACCTACTATGTGCAGGACGCTGGATACATAGCCTTCCTGCCCAGTGCCTGTCGTTGTCTTAGCTCATGCACAATCTCACACAAGCACATGCACACATACATGCACTCCCAGACAGACACATACTTATGCAGACACAGCCACAGCCACATACACTCATGCAGATGGAACATACCACAAACATACAGACAAGCATGTGCAAATGTGCAGACACACAGATACACACAAATAAGTACACATGTGCACACTTATGTAGACACAGATATGCACAGAGTTGCACAGAATCAAAGTCCTGCACACACAACGCACATACAGATGCATGCACATGCATCACAGACATGCAGATACACACAGGCACAGCAGACCAGTACACACCCATCCTTCAAGAACAGCAGCAGGAACACAGAGGGGACCAAGAACCAAGAGGGAGTGGACAGGACATCAGACACCTGAAGGGACTTCCTGAGGCTCCAGAGCCCAGCCCAGAGGCCTGGCTGGTTCACCAGAAAGGCTGGGGGTGGCTGGGCCAGTGGCTCACACTTGTAATCCCAGCACTTTGGGAGGCCAAGGCGGGTGGATCACCTGAAGTCAGGAGATCGAGATCAGCCTGGCCAACAGGGTGAAACCCTTTCTCTACTAAAAATACAAAAATTTTTAGTTTGTAAAAAACTAACATGGGGCATGGTGGCTGGCACCTATAATCCCAGCTACTCAAGAGGTTGAGGCAAGAGAATCGCTTGAACCCGGGAGGCGGAAGTTGCAGTGAATTGAGATTGCACCACTGCACTCCAGCCTGGGCGACAGAGCAAGACTTCGTCTAAAAAAAAAAAAAAAAAAGGCCGGGAGTTTCAGAGACACTAAGCCCCCTGTCAGACCTCCCAAAATTCTTGGGATTCTCCAAGATGATGTGGCAGAGGGTGTCTGAAGACAAGAGTTTGGAGGGGGCACACAGGTCTGTTTCTGGGGCAAGAAACAAGTCCTGATGCCAAGTTCATTCATGGACCATCCACCCTCCTGTCCACACACACAGTGGAGGGAGACAGCTGCCCTCTGCTAAGGATTTCCGCATACGGGAGAGCCTGGCTGCTGTCGAGCAGGCCTGGGGAAGAGGCTAGATCCTCCAATCTCAGAAGATTAAACAGATAGTGCCTGAGAGAGGAAGGCGGGTGACAGGAGGGTATCAGATGGATGGTGCTCATGGGGAAGATGGGAGCCACAGGGAAGCTGCCTGGCTTTGAAAAGCCAAGAGGCCCCCTAGAGGACTCTTAAATCCGTAACATCACATGGCCTAACCTCTATGTTGTCCCTAGTCCAAGCCCCTCAGAGGGCAAGAAGCCCCCACCACCAACACTCCTCACTCCCCTCAACTCATTAGTTCTGGAGTGAGGAGTTCCCGCTTCACTAGCAACATCCCCTTTTGTCCCCTTCTCATAGCTGGAGAAAGCTCAAAAACATCTGCCACTCAAACGTCCAGATGCCAAGTTCATTCATGGACCATCCACCCTCCTGTCCACGCACACAGTGGAGGGAGACAGCTGCCCTCTGCTAAGGATTTCCGCGTAGGGGAGAGCCTGGCTGCTGTCAAGCAGGCCTGGGGAAGAGGCTATATCCTCCAATCTCAGAAGATTAAATAAAAATGTGACACAGACAATAGGCAATAGGCCTGCTTCATACAGCCCCAGGGGATAGAGCCAGGTGGAGTATGCAAGAGGCTGAGTGGAGCTCCAGGCAAGGGAGACAGACCATTCTAGACTGTTCTAATCCTATACAGTCTGGAAAACTACCCAGATGAGGCTATGAGCGCCCCCTACCAGACAGGCGCCATGCAAAAGCTGGAAGACCCCCAGTCCAGAAGGCCTCAGCAGGGGTTCTGACATCAGGGGTAGTCCAGCATCTTCCACTTGTAGCTTTAGCCTAGCCTCTCCCACGGTGCCCTGCACCCCCATGGGGGCCTGGGGAGCCCAGAGGAGAAAATTCTCTGGGAATTCTGCTGAGGTCTGAAATCCCCCGGATTTCCCATCTCTGCTGACCTGGCAAGGAACTGATCAGGGAGCGAAGAGGGTCTGGGGATCCCCTCACCAACTGCCCTCTCCTACCAGAAGCCCCTGCTCCTCCCCAGTGTGGGCTGCCCCCTGCCTGTCCCCCACCCAGGCTCAGAACTGAAGCTGTTTGCAGGGCCCATTGTTTTGCTACTGTCCTGGATTAAGGTTCAAGCCACCAGCTGCCCCAGTGACGAAAAGTGACTGGGACAGGTCCCCGCACGCCCCCGCCCCTCCCCCAGCACACATCCTGCCTGGAGCTGCCAGCTGCCTGGGGGGATGCTCCCTGGGAGGGCCTGCATGTAATCCAGGGCAGGGGGCATGCCTTCCTCTCCAGGTCCCCTCCTTACCAAGCACTACCAGCATTCCCTCCCTTATCTCTGCCTCTCCCTTTCCTCTGTTCCTTCCTTCCAGTCCCCTTCCTCCCACCTCTCCCAACTAGGCTCTTGAGAATGTCAGCCACCACACAGGCACAGCTACCACACCCCTGCTTGAAGAGGAGACATCAGGACACCCAACAAGAGCCACAGCTGGCATCACCCCTGTGGGAAGTTCTTCCTTAGGTTTAACCTCAATCTTTCATGCTATTATACATGCACGTTTCCTCTCCTCCCCTGTGACCTGGGACAGAACTGAGTCTTGTGCTCATCTTGAGGTGGGGGAGGTGATAGGTGCAAAAACAGAGAAGCCGTTGATAACAACTAGAAAGGTGCACAACTCACACACAGAGCTCTCTCTGCCTCTCTGACTTAGGTACAGAGACAAGGGGACTGAGAGGGAGTCGCTCAGGGGACACAGGGACATTGCTGATTAAATTCTCCTGGACTGGATCTATTTCCAAACACTCCCACCCTCATGTCAGGAAAGAAAGAGACGTCCAAAAATATCAGCTGATGGTGACAGCAGGGCAGACGGCCTTAGGCCACAAATTAGGCAGAGGTGGACACGTGGTGGGTTGGCAGCACCAGGAACTAGAACCCAGGAGCCCTGCTCCTCCCCCCGGGAGCATAAAGAGGTCATTGCAGGGAGCAGTGTTCAGGCCGGGCATGGCGCCCACTGTGACTCACACCCTACCAGCCTGGTCCATCTCGGATATCAGAAACACCGCAGTCCCCCAGCCCAGCCCTGTCAGCCCTGAGAGCACTCACTACCTGCAGGGGCCCGTCTGCCACTCAGCCTCCTCGGCCCACTAGGAAACCCTCGTGTGCCGTGTCCAGGTCCCCTACCAGGGATGGGGTGGGTCGTGTGCCCTGCTCCATTCAGTGGTACCTCTGCCTGCCTCGGACTCAGGGTCCCTGCCCGCCCACACCCTCTGGGATTCTTAGAAGCCCCAGCGTCTCTTCAAACGCTCTGGTCCCTTCCATCCTTCCACTGCCTGGAAACCGAGAGGGCTGAGCCCTCTGGAGGCCTCGACCCAGACTGGGGGTTGTCATCCCAGAAGCCCTGGCAGAGCTCCAAGCCACAAATCCTGCCACCCTCAGCCCCGTCTCTCAAGCGCCTCACTCACTCCCCGCTCCAGGGGCATCAGTCCTGGAATGCAGGGCGCACACAGCTCAAAGGCCGCAGGGAGTTGGTGACCCAGTCCCACTCAGACCCCGACAAGTCCTGCCCCGGCCCCGGCCCCGCGGCGCTCACCCTGGCCCGGCGCGGCCCGGGCGCGCGGCGGTCGCTGTGACTGAGGCAGGGCAGCCAAAGACAGCGCGGTTCTGGGGCGCTGCAGTCCACACCGACGGCGCGCTCCCAGCGCCAGCCCCCGGCCCCCGCGCGCTCCACGCGCCACACGGCGCTGCCCACCAGCTCCGCGGCCGGCGGGGACTCCCAGGTCCGGCCACCGCCCCGGCCCCAGTACGCCTCAGGCCCGGCTTCCGGAGCCGCGTGCGCCGCGCGGGGGCCCGGGGCCGCTGCTAGGCGCCCGGTAGACGGCGTCCTCAACCGCCCGGGCGGCCGGCGGGCCCCGGCGGTCCCCGCCCGCCCCCCGGAACCGCGGGCCCTGGGCCCGGGGGCCCCGAAGGGACTGACGGCCCGCGCGGACGGCGGCAGGACGGCTGCAGCGGCTCCGCGCCTCCCGGCTGAAGGCGCCCGAGCCCCGACACGCCCGCGAATCGCGCAGGGCTGACGCCTCCCCCTCCGGGGCGGCCCCTGTCCGCGGCCGCCCAGATCCCACACTCACACCCCACACGCCAGGGCACTACACAGTCCCCCACACGACCACACCCTCGCACCCTCACACGCAGACGGCAGCCCTCGACCCAGACATGCACTCTTCCCCAGCCCGCACACCTTGCACCCTTCCAGCACACACACACACACACACACACACGCACACACGCGCACATCTGCCCCATGCACCCAGAGAAACAGTCACACATGCTCCAGGTGCCCCTCACTCTGCTTCACACCGTACCCACTCTGTACAGACCGGCACAACACACATCCACCCGCCCACACACACTCACCCTATGTGCATATACCCCAGAAACACACTATCCCCCCCACACACACACAGGACTCTTCCACATCGTATACACACACCTCAGACATCCGCCCAAGTGTATACGGCCCACACACTCACAGACAGAGGCATGTGCAAGCACACCAGACCCACATTTACCCACCCACACTCCACACATACCCCACAGGCACCCCCACAACATGGCAGATGCTACGCGCACACTGAACAGCTCAGGTACTCCAGGCATGGATGCCACAGCCCCTCGGGTGCTACACACACTGCCCCGCACAGAGTGACAGCCACATACCCTTAGGTGCAGGTGAAGTCCCCAATACCCCTGTGGGAACCACCCTCCTCCCCAGGACTCCCTACCCATTAGCTCTACCTCGAGGGGCACCACCAGCTGATGATCACTCCAAGCTGGCCCCTCTTCCAGCCCCTGGCATGTGAGCCAGACAGGAAGCACCATGTTGTGCTAGCCCCTGCCCTGCTCGCCCTTCCTGGCTCTCCCTCTTCCCAGGCCCCATCCGGGTGGGGCTTAGCAGAGGCCTTGGCTCGTGGATGTGTAACCACCATTACCATTTCTAGCCCACTTGACTGTTCACCAACAATATCACTACAGTCACTTGCTGTGGCCTGGGGCCATTACTATGGCCTCATTTGCAGGGAAGGAAACTGAGGTCCAAGAGCACCCAAATGGCAGCATGGGGACGCCAACCCCTGGGCCTCTCATCCCAACTTCTATCCTACACCCAAATCCTAACCAGCAGCCAGGAAAGCGGGGCAGCTCCAGCCCAACCCCACTCCCGAATCCAGGAGGAAGCGTCATAAAGGTTGGGCCTTTTTGGGGCAACTACCAGAAGGGAGCACCAAGCAGATGCAGCTCCCCTTCCCCCCCATTCCACCATCCACTGTCCCCAGCAAGAACCTGCCAGGAGGGTGGCCCAATGGGGAGGCAGGAAATCCAGAAAGGGGGTGGGGGGCAGAGAGGGGGAGGGGCCTGGGGGCAGAGGGAGGGGAAGGGAGGAGACAACGAAGTGTCAGAAGGTGAAGGAGCAAAGGGATGGGAAGGGAGCCTGAGGGACAGAGGTGGGAGGGGGAGGGGAAGGGAGCAGAGCGGACCACGAGGGAGGTCCGGATCAAGGGAGGGAGAAGGAAGAGAGAGGAAGGGTGAGGGTGAGGCGTGTGGGGGCGGCTGCCTGTGTCAGCCAGGGAGCTGGTTTTGTTCGCCTGTTTCCTGTTTGCTGTTTGCTGGGCTCCCCCTCCGTGCAAGAGCTGGACCCACCACCCCCACCCTGGCGGAAGCCAGATGGGAAGAGTGAGGCTGCCACGAGCTGAGTCAGGAGAGCTTAGGGGGAGAGCGGGAAAGGGCTGCAGCCAGGGAGGGCAGGACACGCTATCTCCATCAGCACCCTCTCCCGCCCCACTTCCATTGCTAGAAAACTAAGAATTCTGTGTCGGGACCACTCCTGCCCTGGCCTGCCCTGTGAATCTGTCATACTCTCCAAAGGCCAGACCCTCCTAGACCAGCTGGAACCACCATCAAGCTGTCCCCAGCCATGTCAGACTCTGGGGCCCCAAGCGGAGGGCAATCAGATGTCTTCAGCTCCAAGTCTGGCCTGTCCTCCCAGCAAGCAGCCAGTAAGTCCTTCTAGCTGCCTAACTTGCGTTCCTCTTGCTGCTAGTCCAGTCCCTGGTTCTAAGGAAATGGAGTGACTCTCCCCTGTCATCCCCCATGGAGTCTCTCATGGCCAACTGGTGCTGCTGTGTGCCCAGATCAAGAATCCACCTCCGCATAATTCAAAACCGCTGAGGCTTCTGGGGCAGCAGGGAGGAGAGAAGTGGAGACCAACATGGGTTTTCTGTGTTCAGATTGCAGAGACCCTGGAAGGGATCAACCATATACAATGTCCATTTCCTGCCCTCTAACCTGGCAGGGCAGCAAGGCCCAACTAAGGAGGTAACATTCCTCCAACACAAACCACACCTTCCTTCCCCACCCCCACCACCTCCACACCCAGCTGCCTCTGTGGGGACTTCAGGGGGAGAGTGCACCCAGTGGGGCCTCAAAGGTTGTACGAAGCTTGAATAAATGATCCTCCAGGCCTGGGGAGCCTCTCTGCTCCCTCCCCCATTTCCTCTGGGAAAGGAATGTGGGGTGGGCCCCAGAGGGTGGTGGGGGAGGGGGCCCAGGGCTGGGAAATACCAGGCGTAGCTGAGATTCTATTCCAAGCCTTCCTGCCTAGTGTGAGTCCTCCCCCAACGCCCTGCCCAGCTTCCTCCCCCTGCATCAGAAATTACCCTGCTGAGCTGCCCCTCCCATCCCCCTCTAGTTTGACCAGCTTGCAAAATCCATTCAACCTCATCTTCCTGAGGGTCCCTGGTGAGGGGCTTGAAGGCTGCATCCCCAAAGGGAGGGCATCCAGTCTTCCCTCCTTCCAAGAGATCATTGTCTTTTACTATTTGAAAGCACTTTCACTTGTTCTCATTTGACACTTACCCTAAGAATCAAATAACCAGAGATTTTTTTTTTTTATATCCGTTTTTCAGTTACAGAAACTGAGGCTTGGCCAGGCGTGGTGGTTCACGCCTGCAATCTCAGCACTGGGAGGCCAAGGTGGGCAGATCGCTTGAGCCCAGGAGTTTGAGACCAGCCTGAGCAACATGGTGAAACCCGATCTCTACAAAAAATACAGAAATTAGCCAGGTGTGGTGGCACGTGTCTGTAGTTTCAGCTACTTAGGAGGCTTAGGTGGGAGGACCACCTGAGCCTGGGAGGTGGAGGTTGCAATGAGCAGAGATCACACCATTGCACTCGAGCCAGGGAGACAAAGTGAGACCCTGTCCCTAAATAAATAAATAAGAATAAAATTAAAAAAAAAACCTGAGGCTTAAAGAGAACAAGTGACTAGTTCAAGGACTCATTTTTACTAAGCTGGGACGGAATCCCAAGGTTCTAACCGCTTACCAGATCTTTTTCCATTACACTCTTGTTTAACCACATCTTGAGTACCTGCTGTGGGCCAGGAGCTGAGACACCTTGGAGAGTCATGAGTATTGTCCCAGCTCCTGAAACCTTTAGGGATCCCCAAGTTCTAGACTGGCCAAAGCTGGCTGCCTTCACCCCCACCAAGGGAGACCCCCACAAACCAAGGGATTCCTGCTTTCAGGTGCACGGCGCCTCTTCTCTCTGGGAGGTGACAGTTTTTTGAGGGTGGGGCCAGACACCTCCCAGGCTATCCCTCACAGGAGAGGGTGGTCTGGACTGGAGGAGTAGAAGCAACCAGGCACTGGGGAAGGGGAGGAGAGTGTCCTGAGTCCCAGGGGTCAGAGATAGGAGCAAGAAGGAAACTGACGTGTTGCAGGGTGTGTGGTTCAGGAAGTGAGAGAGGGGCTCAGGGTCGATTCTGCCTGCTTTTCCTTCCTCCGGCTTGCTCAGCGCTCTTCCCAGAATGTGGGCCCCAAACCGCCAGGTGACAAACAATGACCCCACCCCAAGACAGTCATCCAGCATGTCTGAAGCTCCATCTGGTCCTGTACACCAGTCGCACACCAACAAACGCAGACCCATGACCACTCCACAACCTCGCACACAGACGGGGCAAATCCCACCGCAGATTCGTGCATCCCAGGCATGCAGGCAATGCGATACCGACACATGCCCGAGTCACCCACGCCTGGGCCTCTGAACCCTGCTCCAGTCTCCTCAGTCAAGGGCGGCTGCCCCCTCGGGCCTCTTCCACCCTTTTGCCCTATTCAGATGCCTGGTTCCCAGCATTGCTTGGGTAGAGACTCCCGCCTGACAAGCCCCAGCAGGCCAAGTTGATGAGCCGGCCAAGCAAGCCTATGTCTCCCCAGCGCCCTCCATGTGCACATAACCCCCATCACTGGAAACCTGGGCATCCCGCACTGGTGCTATGTCCGGCCCACGGGTAGAGGGTGGTTCCCAGGGTCTCCCCAGACCCAGTGCTCTTCCCCTCTAGGGCCACCCTTGCCCAGGGTTGGGATGGACTCTGCTCCCTCTCCCTCAAACTAGGCCAGAGCCACGGAAGCCTGGGAAGGGAGATGAGGAAGCACTTGTCACTCCAGATATCCCACCACCATCAGGGAGGTGGGCTGAGATAATCCAAAAATCACAAAATCCTCACATTCTGGCTGGGCATGATGACTCATGCCTATAATCCCAGCACTCTGGGAGGCCAAGGCAGGAGAATTGCTTGAGCCCAGGAGTTCAAGACCAGATTGGGCAACACGGTGAAACCCCGTCTCTACAAAAAAACATAAAAATTAGCCAGGTGTGGTAGTGCATGCCTGTGGTCTCAACTACTGAGGAGGCTGAGGTGGGGAGGATCACCTGAGCCCAGGTAGGTCAAGGCTGCAATGTGAGACCCGGTCTCAAAAAAAAAAAAAAGGCTGGGCAACTTGGCAAGACCCCATCTCTACAAAAAATTCAAAAATTAATTGGGGATGGTGGCGTGCACCTCTGGTCCCAGCTACTCAGGAGACTAAGGTGGGAAGATCACTTGAGCCCACGAAGTCAAGGATGCAGTGAGCTGTGTTCGCGCTACTGCACTCCAGCCTGGGTGACAGAGCAAGACCCTGTCTCAAAAAAAAAAAAAAATCCCCAAGTTCTTCCAGTGGCAGCACAGCTCAGGGGCTGACACACAGGATCTGGAATCCTCTGGAAGCCGAGTCAGAGCCCCATCTCTACCACTTTCTAGCTGTGAGACTTTGGGCAAGTTACTTAACCTCCTTAAGTCTTGGTTCCTCATCAATAAAATGGGAATGACATGAATTTCCACCTCATAGGTTGTTGGGAGGATTAAGTAAATTAAAGAAAGTCTTAGCACAGGCTCAGAGCACATAGTAGGGATTTAATAAATGCAGGCTGTTTTGACAGCTTTTTGGATAGTGATCACAGTCATACTCACATTCAGACAGACATGCAGACAGCCATGTATACACAAAGACACGGTGACACATGCGGACACTCACAGACCCAGGCAAACTCATCCTTCCCGGCATCACCCCCACCTCCCACTGCCAGCTCCAGGTTCCTACAGGCTCCTGACGTGCCCCAGTTCCTCCCAAGCAAGGAGGATTCAGTAGAATCTCCCACTTCCTTGGCTGAACTTTGGCAAGCCCAGAGCACTACCTTGTGGGCCCTCTGGGAATAGGGAAGGAGTGGGTAACATGAGACCCCAGGATGGGGCCTCTCCCAGCAGGCAAGGAGCATGGAAAAGGTGCCAGGCTAGCAGGGTCTCCAGTGCCACAGGAGGGCCAGTTCACCCCTCAGGGACAACAGAGGAAGGGGAGACTAAAGAGGAGCCTCTTTCCTCTTGGTGGGAAATGAGCACTTACAGAAAAGGGTGCGTCTAGAGCCAGCCACAAAGTAAACACCAGGGCCATTGCCCAGGCAACAGCAGGCTGGCATGGGACAAGGCTCACCACAATCCCTCTGTACCCCCTGATTTACCCACTCAGCAGCCCCCTGCCTGTCTCTGGGGTCTCCATTCTGGTTTCTGGGCCTGTCTGCAGACTCCCCAAAGGGAATAAGCTGTGCCTCCTCCATCAGACTGTGTGCTTCTTGAAAACAAGGGATTTTTGCCCCACATCAGTCTGGGGTCACCCAAAAGATATGGCCTGTGTCTTTCCCCTCAGATTGGAGGATGCTCAAGGGCCTGGCCTGAGTCTCCCTCTTAGACTGAGAGCTCCCCAAGGACAATGGCTGTTGGGTTTTCAGAATGGATTTGCCCTCCTAGAGAGCTTTGTGCGTAGTGGGCTCTCAAAAATTACTTCTTTTTTTTCTTTTTTTTTTTTTTTTTTTAGACGGAGTCTCTGTTGCCCAGGCTGGAGCGAAGTGGTGAGATCTTGGCTCACTGCAACCTTCACCTCCTGGGTTCAAGCGATTCTCCTGCCTCAGCCTCTCCAGTAGCTGGGATTACAGGAACGTGCCACCATGCCCAGCTAAATTTTGTATTTTTAGCAGAGATGGGGTTTCACCATGTTGGCCAGGCTGATCTCGAACTCCTGACCTCAGGTGATCCACCCACCTCGGCCTCCCAAAGTGCTGGGATTACAGGCGTGAGCCACCGTGCGTAGCTCAAAAATTATTTATTAATGGTGAGGATGTGGAGAAATTGGATTGCTGTGGGAATGTAAAATGGTGTGGCTGTGGCCAGGCACAGTGGCTCATACCTGTAATCCCAGTGTTTGGGAGGCAGGAGTGCAAGATCAGCCTGGGAAACATATTGAAACCCCATCTTTATAAAAAATGCAAAATTGGCCAAGCGTGATGGTACACACTTGTAGTCCCAGCTACTTGGGAGGCTGAGGTGGGAGGATCCCTTGAACCCAGGAGCTGGAGGCTGCAGTGAGCTGTGATCACGCTACTGCTCTTCAGCCTGGGCCACAGAGCAAGACTCCCTCTCTAAAAAAGTAATAAAAATAAAATAAAATTTAAAAATAAATAAATAAAATGGTGAAGTTGCTATGGAAATCAGGATGGCAGTTTCTCAAAAAATTAAACATAGACAGGAGGCTGAGGTAGGAGAGTTGCTTGAACCAGGGAGGCAGAGGTTGCAGCGAGCCAAGATAGTGCCATTGCACTCCAGCCTGGGCAACAAAAGGGAAACTCTGTCTCAAAAAATAAAACATTTAAAAATTAAACACAGAATTACCATATGATCCAGTAATTCCATTTCTGGGTATATATCCAAAACAACTGAAAACAGGGATGAGATGTTTGTACACTTGTGTTCACAGCAGTGTTATTCACAACAGCCAAGAAATGGAAGCAACCCAAGTGTCCATCTACAGATGAGCGGACAAACACAATGAGGTATATCCACACAATGAAATTGTCTGTATTATTGTATTACATAGAATACATACATTACATGAACAATACATAATTGTATTATTTAGCCTTTTAAAATAAGTGAAGGCTGGGCGGGGTGGCTCACACCTGTAATCCCAGCACTTTGGGAGGCTGAAGCGGGAGGAATGCTTGAACCCAGCAGTTCAAGACCAGCCCAGGCAACATAGCGAAACCCCATCTCTACAAAAAAAAAAGCCGGGTGTGGGGGCACACACGTGTAGTCCCAGCTACTTGGGAGGCTGACGTGGGAGGATGGCTTGAGCACAGGAGATGGAGGTTACAATGCACTGAAATCGCGCCACTACACCTCAGTCTGGGGGAGCCAGACCCTGTCTCAAATTTAAAAAAAAAAAAAAAAGAAAGAAATTTTGACACATGCTACAATGTGGAAGAACCTTAAAGAGATTATGCTAAGTGAAATGAGCCAGACACAAAAGGACTAGTATTGGCTGGGCTTGGTGGCTCATGTCTGTAATCCCGGCACCTGTATTCCCAGCACTTTGGGAGGCTGAGGTGAGAGAATCACTTGAGGTCAGGAGTTCAGGGCCAGCCTGGACAACATGGTGAAACCCTGTCTCTACAAAAAAAAAAAAAAAAAAAAGGTAGCAGAGAGTGGTAGCACGCACCTATAGTCCCAGCTACTCAGGAAGCTGAGATGGGAGGTCTCAGCTTGAGCCCAGGGGGTCAAGGCTGCAGGGAGCCGTGATCATATCAGTACACTCCAGCCTGGGTGACAAAGCAAGACCCTGTCTCAAAAAAAAAAAAGGAATGAATGAATAAATATTATATTATTCCACTTACGGTGATAGTGGAATATCACCATTTATGGTGATAGCACAATAATATGGATGTACTTAACGCCACTTTACAGTTAAAAATTATTAAAATTATACATTTTGTTGTATATATATATATATTTTGAGATGGAGTTTCGCTCTTGTTGCTCAGGCTGGAGTGTGGAATGCAGTGGCGTGCTCTTGGCTCACTGCAACCTCCGCCTCACAGGTTCAAGCAATTCTCCTGCCTCAGCCTCCTGAGTAGCTGGAACTACAGGCACGAGCCACCGCGCCTGGCAATTTTTTTTTGTACTTTTAGAAGAGACAGGGTTTCACTGTGTTAGCCAGGATGGTCTCAATCTCCTGATCTCATGATCTGCCGACCTCAGCCTCCCAAAGTGCTGGGATTACAGGCATGAGCCACAGCGCCCGGATGTATTATATATTTTATAATTTTTTTTTTTTTTCTTGAGACAGATTCTCGCTCTGTTGCCCAGGCTGGAGTGCTATGGCGTGATCTCGCTTACTGCAAGCTCTGCCTCCGGGTTCACGCCATTCTCCTGCCTCAGCCTCCCGAGTAGCTGGGACTACGGGTGCCCACCACCACGCCCAGTTAATTTTTGTATATTTTAGTAGAGACGGGGTTTCACTATGTTAGCCACGATGACCTTGTGATCCGTCCATCTCAGCCTCCCAAAGTGCTGGGATTACAGGCGTGAGCCACTGCACCTGGCCATTTTATAATTTTTTTAAAAAGGCCAAGTCAGAAATCAAACACACAAAAAAATAAAACAAAAGGCCAGGCACGGTGGCTCAGGCCTGTAATCCCAGCATTTTGGAAGGCCAAGGCGGTTGGATCACCTGAGGTCAGAAGTTTGAGACCAGCCTGGCCAACATGGTGAAACCCCGTCTCTACTAAAAATACAAAAATTAGCCGGGCGTGGTGTCAGGTGCCTGTAGTCTCAGCTACTCTGGAGGCTGAGGCAGGAGAATCACTTGAACCCAGGAGGCGGAGGTTGCGGTGAGCCGAGATCGCACCATTGCACTCCAGCCTGGACGACAAGAGCAAAATTCCATCTCAAAAAAAAAAAAAAAATGTTGAAAGATGAAACAAATGAACAGGCTCTCCTTGGTGCCCAGGAAAAGGCTCTGCCCACAGAGGTTGCCCAGGAGCTGGACACCTCCTGCCCGGAAGACCTTTCCCTGCCATTCATTGTCACTACGCCTCCTCAGAGTCTCTACTGTCATCTTTGGAGCCCTAGAGGTTCCTGAACAGGGGAAAAGCCCAGCCTGAACCTGGCACGCATCAGGTCCTTGGCGTTGAGGGGGGCCTACCATCCACAGAGGTTGCCATCCCCAGTCCTGCACAAACTCTTCCAAGGCTGCCAGCAGGACCTTGGAAGTGTTTTCTTGTCAGAAACCTGACTCAGTGTGGGGGTCCTCAAACCCACCGAGCACACACATGCCCGTTCCAACGCGCCACACGCTCACACCCACCTGTAACATACACACAAGGGCGTGCCCACAGAGACACCGCCGGGTCCTCGCAGGCACTCCTGGAAATGCGCCCGCACACTGAAGGATGATTATCTCGGCTGCCGGATAGGCAGGTCCCGTGGGCAGCAGAGCCCCCTGCTGGCCCAGTGCTGGCATGCCTCGTCTCCTTGACAACCCAGAGCCAGCAGAGGGGTCCTCATTCCCTCAACCTCGCTCCCCAGGCCCCTCAGCTCCAACCGGCCCTGGGATGTTCCCCTCCCCATCTCCTACAGAGGAGAAGAATCCTCTGCAGAAAGACAGAGCAACTGTGGAATCTCGGGGTCTCCCTTTGGTCAAGGAGATTGCCCAGCGCCCCTTTTCAGACTAGACTGGAGCAGTCATTCCTAGAGGCAGGGAATGCCTGCAATGACTCTTCTCTAAGGTCAGCAAATCCATCCCCCGGTCTCACACTGGACAGCACACTTCAGAGGAGACTAGGGGAGAGCTCTAGGTGTGACTCCGCCTGCCCCCCGCCCCCCAGGAGTGCTTCCTGTTGTCTGACAGCCTGGGCAGAGGTAACAGGTGCACACATTGGTTTCCTTCAGGCAAGAGATGGGTCCCAGTCAAGTTGAGACCATGTCCCCTCCCAGGGCAGGTCTCAGCAGATTCCGAAAGTCTCCCCGGAGCACATGGGGCTCCCTGCAGGGAGAGGCTCTCAGCCCCACCCCTGAAACCACCCACCCCCTTACCCCAGCCCTGCCCATCCCTCCTGGGTTACCCCTACGTTCCCCTTCACACATGTGGCCCTGCCTATGAACTGAACCGCTCCCTAATCCAGTCTGTGATGCCCAGAGGCAGCTGGACAGGTGGCAGGGACAGTGGCTCTGCAGGGACAAACAGCCTCCCCTGGGCCACTGCCATGAGAGAGCCCCGTGGGCTGGGCTCTCTGGTCAGAAGAGGACAGATGGCATCATCCTCGCTCCAGATCCTCCTCCCACCTCCCCCTGCCAGTCTGCCTGGCCCCACATTTGGGGACAGGATAACAGCCACACAGTCATGAATACTTGTTGAGTGCTTACTATACCCCAGGCATGCTGCTGTTAAATGCACTAACTCATTTAACAGCAGAACAACCTCTGGAAACAAAGGTGGCACACAGCACCTACCACCTGGAACTCCTGGCTCTCCACTGGGTCGGGTGCTAGGCAGGGAATGCTGGGGTGACCTGCAGGGGCACTGAGGCGTGGGGACAGGGAGGCTGGTGAGAAAGTGACCACTGTCCCGGCATCAAGAAGGCTAACACAGAGAAAAGACCACACTTGCTATTGGTACTGGCCCTGACCCTTTTCTGGCTGTGTGACCTCAAGATCATCACTCAAGGTCACTCAGTTTTTTTTATTTCTTCAGCTATAAAATGAAGACAGGGATAACAGCCTGACAAAGTGGCTGAGAACCAAGAATTAGGTGTTATGGCCCCAGCCCTCCATCCCCGCATTGGAGCAGACTCTGCTTCCTCGATGTCTCCGGAGTCTGCTCACTTCATCACACTACTGCCCTGCTCTAAGTGGCAGTCACCTCTCTGGCATCTGACAGTCCAGATTGATTATTTTAATATTGTGATCACCAGGCCTTGTGGGACGCGCCTTGGTCCCCACACCCACCACGCCCTCTTCCTCTATGCTCTGGCCACCCTGGCCTCCTTCCAGCTCCTGTGAAGACCAGGCACCTTTCCAGCCTCAGGTCCTTTGCACATGCTGCTTCTGGAATGCAACCCATGCCCTGATTCACTCCTACCTACCCTGTTGCTCTTAGCAAAAATGTCACTTCCCCAGGCACACCTCCTCTGGCCCCAGACCAGGTCAGTTACCTGTGCACCCTCTTGTCAGTGTCTGTTTATTTATAAGCTTATTTTGACCAACATCTCCCCACAGGGCTGTGGGTCCTGGAAGGCAAGGACCATGTCTGCTTTGCTGGTGGTCAAATCCCTGGCTCCTGGCCCAGGGTGGGTGCTCTGCACACTGTTTCTGAATGTTGAGGAATGAATGAGCCTTTCCTCAGAGAGTTAGGGGTAACCAGAACCCTGTCCCCAGGAGGGGTCTAGTAGAGGCAGGGACTGCTTCAGTTCTTTGTCTTTTTATATCCCTACCCCTTCCTCAGAGGGAACCAGATCCAGAAGTCGGGGCTGTTGGAATAAGGAAGAAAAGGGGGCGAGGGGCGGTGGCTCATGCCTGTAATCACAGAACTTGGGGAGACAGAGGCAGGAGGATCTCTTGAGCCCAGGAGTTTGAGACCAGCCTGGTCAACATGGTAAGACCCCATCTCCACAAAAATAAAAATAAAAATTAGCCAGGCGCCATGGGGCATGCCTGTAGTCCCAGCTACCTGGGAGGCTGAAGTGGGAGGATTGCTTGAGCCAAGAGTTCAAGGCTGCAGTGAGCCATGGTTGTGCCACTGTACTCCAGCCTGGGCGGCGGAGCCAGATCCAAGCTCAAACAAAAGGAGTGGGGGAGAAAGGGGTGGGGAGAAAAGGGGGAGCTGCTTCAATCCTCTTTGCAGCTCTGTGCCCTCACCCCAGCTGGCCACACTCCAGCCACGAGCCCTCCTCGTGGGTTCTGCAATGTGCCAAACCCTTGTCCTGAGACTCAGGGCCTGCTCCCTGCATCCAAGTTCCCCTCTCCCTGGATTATAATACAGTGCCTGCCTGCCCCCTCCCCATCCCCTTTTTCCCTTGACTCAACCCTTACCCTCCAGGTCTCACCTTGACTTTCTGAAATGCTTGTCTAACTTAGCAAGCTAAGGAATCTGCCATGGTGCCACAGCTAATGTCAGCTCGGGATTGAAAATGCGGCCAGAGCCCAGACTGTCAGCCACCTCATTATGCGCCTCATTACTACCGGTTTCTCCCTCCAGGCCCCGCCCTCTCTGAAGCCTCAGTTTCCTTATGTGGGCTCTTCCGTGATGAGGGACTTGGACATCTGTAGATTTCAGGAAGATTGGTTGAGAGGAGGAAGGTGGGGAAAGAGGTTAAGGGAGGAGGGGAAGGGGGAAAAAGAGAAGAGGGGAGGGAGGGGAAGACAACAGAGGGGCCTCAGGCCAGCCAGACATGAGAAACGTCAAGTATGTGAAGTACGCCAGCCCTGAGCTATGAATAGTGCAGCAAGCTGGCAGCCCAGGTGGGCCTTTCTGCCCCTCCCATGGGAGCTCTGCATAGGGGGCCTGAAATGGGGAATGGGGTATGAGCTGGGGAGGCACACTTGGGGACAGAGCAAGGGGTGTTGTCACGCAAATGAGATGCAAATACACAGCAGCAGGCAGGTCTGATTGGTGGATCCCTGTGGGGCTGGGAGCATAGGCTGAATGGTCACTCAGCAAAAGGCAGTGCCCAGCCTGCAGCACAACCCAGGGCCTCTGCCCATCCGCACTGCAGCCCCTGCAGCTGCATTTCCCAGGCTTGGAGGTCCCTTCTGGTCACCAGTGGCCAAAATCCCACTGATGCTGTGTAGCCTCTGGAGGCCTCTAAAGGTCGTGGTAAGGCTCTGCCTGCCCCAGACACCATCCCTGACCACCCCGGAACCAGGTCAGCCTCTCCTCCTTGGAGCTCCCAGGTCTGACAGACAGCTGGGCACCTGGAAATTATAACATCCCCAGTCCCGGCCTCTAGATCCCTCTCCTCATCAGTGATCTTGGCGGGACACACACTGGGCTTAGGGGCTGGAGGCCCAGTTCATGGTCCCCATCCGGCCCCTTGTGTGCCCCCAAAGAAAGCAGTCACCTCCAGAGCCGGTTCCTCTTTCTTTCATTCTAGGACTGTTCACTGGGTGCCACCAAGGGCCTGGCACTGGGCTTGGGGGGGGGGGGGCAGTGACACAAGGGAAGATGAATCAGAGGCCAGGTTTCAGGTCCCAACTGCGTGACCTTGGTCAAGTTCTTTCCCTCTCCATGCCTCAGTCTCCTCAGCTGTAAACTGGGTCCTGAAAAGGACTCAACGTTGAGTGTCTGGCATGCAGAAGTTGCTTAACAAATCAGTTCCGTAGTCTGAGGATTTTCAAAAACTAACAAAAGCAGTCCCTGATTTTATAAAACCAAGGAGACAGACATGCAACAAATGAAGGTGCTGTAGGGCATAGTGTTTAAAAGTTCCTAAGCAGAACCTGGGCACAGTGGCTCATGCCTGTAATCCCAGCACTTTAGGAGGCCAAGGTCGGAGGATCACTTGAAGCCAGGGGTTAGGGACGAGCTTGGCCAACATGGTGAAACCTTTTCTCTACCAAAAACACAAAAAGTAGCCAGATGCAGCGGCGCGTGCCTATAGTCCCAGGTACTCAAGAGGCTGAGGCAGGAGAATCGCTTGAACCCGGGAGGAAGAGGTTGCAGTGAGCAGAGATCGTGCCACTGCACTCCAGCCTGGGTGACAGAGCAAGACTCGGTCTCAAAAAAAAAAAAGTTCCTAAGTAGGATTCAGAGGAAGCCGGTTTGAATCCTGACTCAGGCCCACTTCCTATCTGTATGTCACTGGACAAGTTACCAACCTCCCTGAGCTTCTGTTTCCACAGATATTAAATAGAGATAATCCATCGCCCATGGGATTGTTGTACAGATTAAAGAGACGGTGTGTGTAAAGTGCTCAGCACAGCAGTGTCTGGCCCTGAGGGCTGCAATACATGTTTGCTATAACCAATACTCCCATTGTTATTATTATTGGTGGACAATGCAGTGCCAAGTGCTGTGGGAACACTCAGTTCATCAGTCAGCAGCGTTCTAACAGGGCCTGGCCTAGAAGCTGGATATAGAGCAGTGAACAAGACAAAGTCCCTCCCCTCGCGGGGCACAGGGTCTAGCGCGCAGAGGAGGAAGTCGCCGTATATTTGAGTGGTGGAGGGAGGCTTTACAGAAGATATTTGAATTGGGCATTGAAAGAGGAACAGGAGTTGGAGAAATGGAAAAGGCAGAGAAGGCCCTTCTAGACAAGGGAAAGAGACGGCACAGCAAGTTTCTGGAAAGGGGGAGAGGGTGACATATTCCCACTCTTTCTTTTTTTTTTTTTTTTTTTCTTTTCAGACAGAGTCTCACTCTGTCGCCCAGGCTAGAGTGCTATGGTGCCATCTCGGCTCGCTGCAACCTCCGCCTCCCAGGTTCAAGAGATTCTCCTGCTTCAGCCTCCCAAGTAGCTAGGATTTACAGGCACCCGCCACTACGCCCAGCTAATCTTTGTATTTTTATTTTTATATCTATTTATTAATTTATTTTGACACGGAGTTTCGCTCTTGTTGCCCAGGCTGGGGTGCAAAAGTGCGATCTCGGCTCACTGCAACCTCTGCCTCCCAGGTTCAAGCGATTCCTCTGCCTCAGTCTTCCTGAGTAGCTGGGATTAGGGCTACTATGGTGGTATGAGCCACCACTCCCGGCTAATTTTGTATTTTTAGTAGAGACAGAGTTTCTCCATGTTGGTCAGGCTGGTCTCGAACTCCCGACCTCAGATGATCCACCAGTCTCAGCCTCCCAAAGTGCTGGGATTACAGGTGTGAGCCACCGTGCCCAGGCAACATATTCCACTCTTATCCTGCCCTTCCAACTGTACCTCCAGTTTCATCTCCCATCTTCTTTCACCTGGTCTGCTGCCTCCACTGCCCCAGACCCTTGTGTGGCTCCGAAGTAGCTATGGGAGCAAGTCAGGTTCCTAGCACGGCATGAGGGATACTCCCTGATGGGGGAGGGAAGGGGCGGGATCTGGTCTCATTGGCCTTACCGACCTGACCTCCTCCCTGTACTCTGAGCCTTGTACTCATCAATCTCTTAAGAGGCCAGGCTGGTTCATGCCTCCTTGCCTGTGCTAATGCTGGGTCCCCCTGCCTGGCATGCCCTTCTCTCCCTTCTCCTCCATCCCTTTCTTGTCCCAGCAAACTTTTTTTTTTTTTTTTTTTTTTTTGAGACGGAGTCTCACTCTGTCTCCAGGCTGGAGTGCAGTGGCGCAATCTTGGCTCACTGCAACCTCCACCTCCCGGGTTTAAGTGATTCTCCTGCCTCAGCTCCCCAAGTAGCTGGGACTACAGGCACATGTCACCATGCCCAGCTAATTTTTGTATTTTCAGTAGAGACGGGGTTTCACCATGTTGACCAGGATGGTCTCGATCTCTTGACCTCGTGATTTGCCTGCCTTGGCCTCTCAAAGTGCTGGATTACAGGCGTGAGCCACTGCACCCAGCCCCAGCAAATATCTTTCAAGCTTTGGCAAGCCTCATCTCCCCACAGTGAAGCCTTCCCCTCAGAGCTGGAGCATCTTTGGAGGAGGCAGGGGCTCAGCCATGTTCATTGACAGAACCCTGGGGTCCCCCACACCACTCACGAGCAAACCCAGACTCCACACTGAATCACAGAAGACACAGAGAAGCAGAACTTAATCTACATCTCGCTGCACACACCACCCATTACATCTGTCCTCCCCACCCCTTCGTTATGCCAACCTTTGCTTGGATTTCAGGGCTCAGCTGTGGGGAAGAGGGTCTACCTTCCCTGGGTGAGGGGTGCCCTCCCAGCTCTTTGTTGTCAGAGAATATAGCAGTCACAACAATGACAGACCTAGGAGTCTGAGAGACCCAGCTTTAATTTTTGTGGGGGGGTGAGGGTGGATAGGGTCTTGCTCTGTTACCCAGGCTGGAGTGCAGCAGTGCAATTATAGCTCACTGTAGTCTGGAACTCCTGAGCTCAAGCAATCTTCCCAACTCAGCCTCCCAAGTAGCTGGGACTACAGGTGTGCACCACCACACCTGGCTAATTTTTTAGAGACAGGGTCTTGCTATGTTGCCCATGTTGGTCTCAAATTCTTGACCTCTGGCTCATGCCTGTAATCCCAACACTTTGGGAAACCAAGGCAGGAGGATCACTTGAGCTCAGGAGTTCAAGACCAGCCTAGGCAATATAGGGAGACCTCCACCGCTACAAAAAAATTAGCCAAGCATGCTAGTGTGTGCCTGATTGTGCCACTGCACTTCAGCCTGGGTGACAGAGCAAAACCCTCTCTCTCAAAAAAAAAAAAAAAAAAAAAAAAATCCTGGCTTCAAGCAATCCTCCTGTCGAAGCCTCCCAAGTCTCTGCGATTACAGGTGTGAGCCACCACACCTGACCCAGCTTGAAATTTGACGCTTGGTGACCTTGAGTGAAGTTATTTGCCCACTCCAGGTCTCAGTTGTTGCATCTGTAATTATACATCCCCCTTATGACGGCACTTGAAAAATCGATCAAAAAGGATTTCACTATAGAATCCTCAGGTTAATGACAGATTTGGAAACAGGAGATGAAAGAAAGGAGATTAATCATATCACCAACTGGTTTTTAACCAATCCCTATGGCAATTCTACCCAGCTTCCAGCTTCCAGCTTTAAACTCCTGTTAATGCCTTTGTGACCACATTCACTCTCCAGCGATTACCATGGTGAAGACACTAGCTTGTGTAGGCTGCAGGTCCATCTCCCCAGTCAGACTGGGCCATTTTTACATTAATATTTTTGGCAGGGGGCCCCTGAGGGGTGTTCGGTACTGGTAGATCGGGTGGATGCAAATCTTAGGACTCATGGTTATACAATCTTTGTGGAGACTTTTTGTCTGGCTTTTGGGCGGTAGGAAAAGCAGACAAGGAGGCCCTTGAGGGCAGGGTTGTGTCTCATTCATCCAGGTCCCAAGAGAGAGCCTGGAAGGCAGAGAGCAAGCAGACAGCAATCACCACTGACAGTGGGTTCGTTTCGGCTCCGCCCACTGCCAGACTTTCCCGAGCCCTGGGCCTCCCATGCTGGGGTCAGGTTGTTCTCCTGCCCCAGGCTGAAATTAGGGAGAGAGCAGGAGGGGTGCTGTCTGCAAGCCAGGCCTGGGAATATCCTCAGCATCCCCAGACCACGCCCCATCTCTCAGATAAGGCTTTCCCTAGCACTGGGGGTACCTAGGCCTCTAGGCCACTGGAGAAGACAAAGGTCCCAGTGCGGAAGGAAGAGGAGCTGTTTCTCTCTCACTTTGGCAACCCCGGCCTGGTTGTGTGGTCCCCATTTTCTGCCTCCTACCCTCCCCTCTTGCAAACATCCCCCCTGCCCACCGCACCATCTCCTGGGCTCTGGACCCAACCTCAGTTGTCCCCCTCGCCTTCCTTGAAACATCTAGGTGCTGCGTGGGAGGGGCACAGTGCCAAGGCTTCATTAGAGCTAATGAAGTTCAGCTCTGCGATGCCACTACAAGATACAGTGCGCAGACAGCCTCCATTGCAGCCTGGGGCCTCCGCCCCCTCCTCCGCCTCTCTTGGGGAGGAGCCCAGGGCCACACCTCCAGACGAGGAAAGGAAGATTTATAAGAATCTTCCCAGGCCAGGTGCGGTGGCTCATGCCTGTAATCCCAACACTCTGGGAGGCTAAGGCAGGCAGATCACCTGAGGTCAGGAGTTCAAGACCAGCCTGACCAACATGGCGAAAGCCCATCTCTACTAAAAGTGGGTGCCTGTCATCCCAACTACTCGGGAGGCAGAGGCAGGAGAATCGCTTGAACCTGGGAGAGGTCGCAGTGAGCCGAGATCATGCCATTGCACTGCAGTCTGGGTGACAGAATGAGACTCTGTCTCAAAAACAACAACAACAAAAATCTTCCCTAGTACAGAGAGTGCCTTGAGGCCAAGGAGAGATCGGGTTCCGGGGCAAGAAGTAGAAACAGCATCAGAATGGGAGCAAGATTCTCCCTTGGGCTGCCAAAGGCTCCCCTGTGCATTGCTCAGTCCAAAAGCCTGGGGTCCCCCTTTCTACTTGGACCTTGGGGAACTCACCATTCCTTCCTCTCCTTCTTTTCTTTTTCTTTTTTTTTTTTAGATGGAGTCTCACTCTGTCACCCAGACTGCAGTGCTGTGGCCGGATCTCAGCTCACTGCAAGCTCCGCCTCCCGGGTTCACGCCATTCTCCTGCCTCAGCCTCCTGAGTAGCTGGGACTACAGGTGCCGCCACCTCGCCCGGCTAGTTTTTTGTAGTTTTTAGTAGAGACGTGTTAGCCAGGATGGTCTCTCCTTCTTTTCATGGAATCACCGCAGGTCAGAGCTGAAGGAACTCTGGGCACTTCTCTACAACCCTCTTATGACAACTCAACAACCCGAGGCCCCTTCCTCCTCCCACCTGGCATCCATCCTCTCAAGCGATCCTCCTGCCTCAGCCTCCCGAGTAGCTGGGACTACAGGCGTGAGCCACTATAGTCCCTACGGTCCTAATCACACAGGGCTGGCTTCCTTCCACTCTTGCTGGTCCTTTCTTCTCTGCTCTATCCCCTTGGACTGTCCTTTCTCTAGGCCTCAGTTTCCCCATGAGGCAAATGGAGAGACAGGGAAGGAGGGTGGCCTCTGATATTCCTCCAGCTGAAACAAAGGAAGACGTCCCCCCTCTGGATAGCTTTCCTCCTCCTTCCATCCCTTTTCGGGAACAAGACAGAGTTCCTCCACCTTGAGCATAAGGGAGACTCTATGGGGAGCCTCTCCCTCCAGCCTTCGGGGACTCTCAGGATCAGGAAAAGCTCTAGATTGCCCAGGCCCCCACCTCTCCCTCCTCCCAAGAGCTCTGAGTCTGGCGCCCACACCCAATTCTTTCCAAGCTCTCACACTTTTGGGGAAATCAAAAAGGAAGAAGCAGCTGTTGATGCAGGAAAACAGAGCCAGACAGAAGTAAGATTGGAGACAGAAACATTCTCGGCCAGAATGAACTCGGCCCCTCCCTAGGTGGACCCCAACTTGGGGCTAAGGCCCCTTGAGTGGTTATCCTCCCACATGGCTCCCACGCGGTCCCGCAGCCCACCACATTCCTCCGGCCACACACCTCCCACCAGCCTCCCCACCCCGAGAGGCCAAGGCAGGTCTGTTTCTGTCCCTCAGGCCTCAGCCTGTGGGTCTCAGTCATCCCCATGTCCCGCCCCACGCTGTCTCTCCTCCCAGGGATTGTCCCGCCCCACGCTGTCTCTCCTCCCAGGGATTCAGGCCGAGCTTTGAAAGGGTCACTGCAAAGAGGACCTGCCTGCCGAGGGCCTAGCCAGACCCAGGGCCAACTCCTCGGCCAGATTCCCGGCGGCTGGGGACAAAGGCCCCACTGTTCCCCGACCCCCGGACGCCCCCAAATGCACTGGGCATAAGAAGTCTTTCTTTCCCCAGTTCCGCTCCTTACGGGCCCGGGCTCCTTGCCACCGGGAGTAGCCCTGGCTCCTCCTCGAGGAGAAGCTGGGGGGTTGGCGGGACAGGGAATTACCAGTTTCCCCACTGCCACCACCATACACCCAAACCCCTTGGGCACCCAGAATGATGAAACCTAGCTGGGTGCGGTGGCTCATGCTTGTAATCCCAGCACTTTGGGAGGCTGAGGCAGGCGGATTACCTGAGGTCAGGAGTTCGAGACCAGCCTGGCCAACATGCTGAAACCTTGTCTCTACAAAAATAGAAACATTAGCCAGGCGTGGTGGCGCACCTGTAATCCCAGCTACTCAGGAGGCTGAAGCACGAGGATGATGATGCAACCCTGGGGCCAACTTTAGGACCAGTGGCCCAGGACCCTCTCTGCTCCTTGGCCACCAAGCCCTTCCTGGGCCTAGAACACAATCCCACCTTTTCCCACCTATCAGAACCATACCCACCCTTGCAGTCCTCCTCCAGGAAGCCTCTCAGGACTACCTATCCTCTGAGGAGCCTCACAGTCCAAACCATAGCAGCCAACTCCTGATGTTCCCAGAGGCTGGGGACATCTCTGCCTGCTCTCCTCAATGCCCCACAGTAGGAAGTAGGATTCACCTGCTCCTCTAATTTCCTATCATATAGTGCTGATGCCAAAGCAGGGCCCTGAAAGTTTCCTGTGCCAAGGCTTTCCTGAATTCTCTCTAGTGCATATCATTCTCCAGCCTGTGCTTGCCTGGACCTCATTGCACCTCCAGTGACGGGGGCCTCATTACCTCCACAGGCAGGTCACTTTCTCTTTAGATTACTCTGACCATAAAGGTCAGTACTTTTTACTGAGCCAAAAGGGCATTGTTCTCATTTCTATCCATTGATTTTTTTAAAATAATAGTTGCTACCAATAATTGAGATGACTAAATCTCAGCCACTTTACCAATATTACCTCATTTAGCCCTCTCCATAATTTTGAGGGATTATTTCAGGGATAAGAAAACCAGCCAGGTGTGGTGGCTCACACCTGTAATCCCTACACTTTAGGAGGCCAAAGTGCAGGGATTGCTTGAGTCCAGGAGTTTGAGACCAGTCTGGGCAACATGGCAAAACCCTGTCTCTATAAAAAATACAAAAATAGAAAAATTAGCTGGGCATGGTGGCATGCACCTGTAGTCTCAACTACTCAGGAGGCTGAGGAGGGAGGCTCTCTTGATCCCAGGAGTTCAAGGCTGTAGTGCACCAAGCTCACACCACCGCACTCCAGCCTGAGCAATAGAACGAGACCCTGCCTCAAAAGAATAAAAGAAAACCGAGGCTAAAACAATGAAGCAACTTGACCAAGGGCACACAGTGAACAAGGAGTACACCTAAAATTTGGACCTCAGCAGGCTGAAGGCAGGCAAAGCCCATACACTCTACCTGAGGATGCTCCTGCCTCCCAACGAACTGAGGGTCATGCCAGCCTCAGGCTTCGTAGCTCCCGTGATTGGCCTGTCTAGATTAAATGGTGGACCATATCTCCCTCGGGGTCCTCTTTTTTCCTAGCCAGCTCCTCTCCAGACTTTTTCAGTAGATGAGGTGTGGCCTGCAGATAGTGACTGACTAGTTCTTTTTTTTTTTTTTTTTTTTTTTGAAACGGAGTCTCACTCTGTTGCCCAGGCTGGAGTGCAGTGGCGTGATTTCAGCTCACTGCAATCTCCATCTCCCGGGTTCACGCCATTCTCCTGCCTCAGCCTCCCAAGTAGCTGGGATCACAGGTGCCCGCCACCACACCTGGCTGATTTTTTGTATTTTTAGTAGAGATGGGGTTTTGCCGTGTCAGCCAGGATGGTCTCGATCTCCTGACCTCGTGATCTGCCCACCTCGGCCTCCCAAAGTGCTGGGATTACAGGCGTGAGCCACCACGCCCAGCCTCTTGACTAGTCTTAATTCAAACCAACAAATGGGGAGCAGAGGGGGTCAGAGGGCAAGAAGTCACCTGCCTAGGTGCACAGGGCTTTGAGGAGGTTTCAGATGTCCCTGGGCCTAAGGTTTAGGAATGGAGGGAGGTGGCCAGAAATCCAACATTCCCTTCTCGCTCCTTTTTGTTTTATCTTGTTTTGTTTTTTGAGACGGGGTCTCATCATGTTGCCCAGGCTGGAGTGCAGTGTTGCAGTCACGGCTCACTACAGACTCGAACCCTCCAGCTCAAGTGATTTTCCCACCTCACTACCTGAGTAGCTGGGACTACATGCTCAGCTATGTTTTTTTTTTTTTTTTTAAGACTACATTTTGCTCTTGTCACTCAGTCTGGAGCGCAATGGCATGATCTTGGCCCACTGCAATCTCCCTCTCCGGGTTCAAGCGATTGTCCTGCCTCAGCTTCCCAAGTAGCTGGGACTACAGGTGTGTGCCACTTCGCCCAGCCAATTTTGTACTTTTAGTAGAGACAGGGTTTCACCATGTTGACCAGGCTGGTCTCAAACTCCTGACCTCAGGTGATCCACCCGCCTTGGCCTCCCAAAGTGCTGGGATTACAGGTGTCAGCCACTGCTCCTGGCCCCAGCTAATTTTTTAAAATTTTCTGTAGGTATTGGGTCTCCCTATGTCGCCCAGGCTGGTCTCAAACTCCTGAGTCCAAGCGATCCTCCTTCCTTGGCCTCCCAAAGTGCTGGGATTACAGGTGTGCGCCTCTGTGCCCGGCACCAACACCCTTTCTGTGAGAGATAGAGAATTGATAGGACAGGCCCTGCCCCATACCAGGCCCTGCCTAACCCTCTAACTTCAAAAGGACAGAATCTTCATCACAAAGTGATGCATTGAGCTGAACATCTCAGGGCCAGAGAGATGAAAAATAAACAGGCCTCTTGATTCCAACCTGTAGATTTTTTCCCACGTGCTCTTTCTTCAGCACCGACCCCTCAGAACTCTGAGGGAACAAGAGAGGGAGGGAGAGCCAAAGAGAAGCTGAAGACTGGGGAAGCCCCCGGTGACCCCTGCCATGCTTCAGTGTGGGCGAGTGGACCTTCCCTTCCTCTCTAGGTTTGGCTCAGGCACTGTTGTGAGAAAACAAGGTGTGATACACCTGCAAGCCACCTTCCCAAGGCCCCAGCACCCCCACTTCCAAAGGGATAGGCTATAGGAGTCTGTGGTTTTTCCATACACACTGTCCCATTAGTCATGAATCAATTCTTTTTTTTTTTTCAATCTTTTTACTTCATGGCCAACGTAATAGCATTATTCGTGAATTCAGTCATTTGGTCTACAAACATTATCTGAGGACTTGCTGTATGCCAGGCTCTGTGGACACCGAGACAAACATGACACCTCTGGGGCCCCTTGGAATGGGGTTAAGAACATGGCCAACTCTTCAGCTCTGCCACTTACTTGCTGGGTGGCCTTTGGAAGCCATGGTATCTCCTTGTGTCAGTTTCTTTTTTTTTTTTTTTTTCTTTTTCTTTCTCTTTTTTTTTTTTTGAGAAGGAGTTTCACTCTTGTCACCCAGGCTGGAGTGCAATGGCGTGATCTCGGCTCACTGCAACCTCTGTTTGCCCGGTTCAGGCAATTCTCCTGTCTCAGCCTCCCAAGTAGCTGGAAGTACAGGCGTGCATCACCATGCCCGGTTAATTTTTTGTGTTTTTAGTAGAGACGGGGTTTCACCATGTTGGCCAGGTTGGTCTTGAACACTTGACCTCAGGTGATCTGCCCACCCAGCCTCCCAAAGTGCTGGGATTACAGGTGTGAGCCACCATACCCAGCCTGTGTCAGTTTCTTAATCTGTCAAGTGGGGTGATGGTAATATACCAACATAGAGGTAAGCACTATGGAAGGAGTTGCTATTATTATTTTTCTTGGCCTCAAATAACTCCTGTCTGGTGGGGCAGATGGATATGAGATGGACCATCACAGTGTCAGGGGTAGAGCTGAGCATGGGGCGCCCTGGGAGGCCACAGGCGGGGCTGTTCCCTGGTTTGCACTTTACAAACATTTATGGAGAACTGCTCTGTGCCAGGCTCTGTGCTGGCCACTAGGGACACAGAGATGAACAGGACACATTGTCCACTCATCCCTGCTCCTCCCTGCCCTCCCCTCTCCCTCTTGGAGCCCAGTCCAAGAACCCTGCACTGAGGGGGGCCACGAAGGACAGAACCAACCACAGAGGGAAAGGCATGGCCTGGGAGCTGGGAGTCAGAAGATGGGTCCTTGTTTGCCAAGGCTGAGGGACCTTGGGCACTCTCCAGTCTGTTTCCCCACTGTAGCATAAGAGAGTTGGACATGATGACCCCTTTGGTCCTCACCCACTCTGACAGGTGGCAAATACACCCCACCCCAAAAGGGCTTTAAAATCTCCCCAAAGTCCAGCCCCAAGGCCATCTCAGCCTGATGTCCCACTGAGGCAGTGGGGGAGGAGACGCCCGCCTGGCACAGACTGGTACTGCCCTGCTGACAAACTGGCACAATTTCACAAGAAACAGGGGGGCCTGGATCTAAAGGCGGGTTGTTTGAAGGGGGTGGGGGGGGTGCTAGGGGAAAGGCAGCACCAGCTCCCACAGGCCCTATTCATGTCTCTCTCCCGAGACGGTGAGAGCAGGATCATTAAAACCGGGCTTTGTCCAAATCCCTGACCAAGCCAATATCTCACCTTTGAACCCCTGCAGCCAACAGAGCAGGGCTTGATGCCCCTTTGGAAGGAAAACACCAGTGAACTGAGCCCTGGCTGACTGCTATAGGCCGGCATGGGGCAGGGTGGGAAAGATTGGAGGAGTAAAGAAATAGAACAGAAGACAAGCAACCAAGCTGTAATCCAGCCAGAAGCTGACCTTGATCTTGGGCTGTGTACAAAATGGACACAGATTTGGGGTGGGAGTGACAGCGGGACACAGCAGGTCCTGAGAAGCCAGATAGTGAGGGAGACAGCAAGACCCTAGAGCCAGACTGCCATGTTCCTACCCTGGCTCCACAGGGCACTGGGGGTGTGATTTGGGCTGTAATATTAGCTATCTGTGCCTCAGTGTCCTCAACTGTAAAATGGGGATAATAATGGTATCTACCTCTTAGTGGTATTGTGAGGATCAAATGAGGTCGTTTTTATAAATCCTGGCCAGGAGTTTTTGCTGTCTGTGTATTAACTATGAGCTACACTGTGAAAGCAGCTCCCCTTCCTTAAAAACACATTTTTTGTTTCCAGGCACCGATGCTCATTTGAATATATTTGCTGGCATATTTGTTATCTCCAATGACCATCTCCAGATTTCTACATTGGAATCCAACTTACAAGAATCCACCTGACCCACTATACTGCTGGAAACTTCCCTGCATGGCTAGCCTGGGATGCTGTGGGTCACAAGCCCCTCCCTAGAAGTTCTCCTGAGTATCTAACTGTAGTCCCTCACATTGTAACTTCTTCCACACTGCTGCTTTGTAGTCTCTCTTTTAACCTTACACATCAAGAAGTCCTTCTAAGTATCCCTGCAATGAAGGATGAAGCAATCCACTACCCACTCCTGCACTGCTCTGCTCAGAACCAGCACCCTCCCTCACTCCCACTCCCATCCATGCCAAGAACGCTGCACTTCTTCCCCATGAGCCCAAGGTCAGCCCGAGGAGAGGGGCACAAGCACAGGGCCTCTTCCCCCGACCCAGTCCTTCTCTGCTTGGGCTAGGATCCACGAAAGCCTGACCTATTGCTGTAGTCAGACACCTTCCTAATAGCTTTACTCCCCAAGCTTCATCTTGTGCCCTGACTGCCTTCAAGTGTCCTGGGTTCTTGCCTGGGCACTGTCACTGTGTAGGCTCAGACCCTCTCTGTGAAATGGGACACCAACACCTACCCTGCCCACTCCCATTCTTCCTGTTTATTATTATTGAGGCCTTTGAATACAGCATTGAATGTAGAGGATTTACTGCTCCCACGGTTCCCAAGAAGAGGTCAGGGCCTCAGGTGCAGGATCTTGGAATTCCCAGCCACCTTGGGGTGGACCCAACCACACTGTGGGCAAGTGGAAGCCACTGGGGCTGGGGACCTTTGGGCTGCCTTTGGAGGTGAAATAACTGGTTATATAATCGAGATTCAAATCGCATGCCAATGAGTACATGGCAGTGAGAGCCATCACTTTGGGGAATGGGGTCTGTTGCCCTGGCAGAGGGGAGAACCACATGGGATCAAAAGCCACTCACCCCCAGCTAGGCTGCAGGGTTGGGGTGGAGACAGAGAGGGGTGTAGGGGATAGAGATGAAGTATGTGTTGGTGGGGGACTGAATCCAAGGGACTCATGCTTAATGACCTCCACCCCCACCCCCCGTCCATCCTGAATTTCAAGTTCATAATTAGGAAACACACTTTGGCTGAAGGGAGTCCGGGAGAGATGCAGATTGAGGGAGAACTGAACACATCCAGCAACCAAGGAACACACCAGTCTCCAAAAGGGTTGCAAGCAGCAGATCCCACCTTCAACACTGCCGGGAAAGCAAGGCAGGAGAGTCCCCAAGTCTTTCAGCCCTGTCTAAAGAGGAACAGGCCTCAGCCCAGGCCTTGACCTCAACCTGGACCTCAGGGAATTTCTTTTCCGAGCTCAGGGAAACTGTTGACCTGACAGTGTTCAACCCTTCAACTTAGGAGCGGGGAGGCCTGCTGGGGTGCTCCTGCAGGGCGGGCAGCCAGGCTCAGAGGTAAGGGAATGACCCTAATGGGGGATGGGGCCGGGAGGCCCCTGCTGGCCCCTCCCCAGACTCAGCAGCTGGCAGATGAAAGAACCCAAGCAGAGCAGCCCAGCGCTGAGTAATGCCCCTGGCACCCCGCGCTTTGACCCACCCACAGCCGATCGGAGAGTGCAGAGGGGAAGGCAGCCGCGCCGCCAGAGCCAGGGGTCCCAGGCCTGTGTCTAGGACTTCCCCAGGACCCAGGAGGGCGGCGGAACCGTGCCTGGCAACCCGTCCCGCAGTCCGACCCGGCAGGGGGCGAGTGTGGCGCGGGGAGGGGGTGTCCGGACGCCTTGGCGGAGGACGTCCCGCTACGGGAACCCCCTCCCCCACTCCCTCTCCCTCCAGCTGTGCCGGGGCCTCGCCAACGGAAAACGAAAACTCGGGCAGAGGAAACGGCGGCAGGCGCCCCGCCTGACAAACCCGGACAAAAGCCGCGGGCCTCCCGCCCCCGCTGCCCAGCCGCTGGGGGCCTGGCACCGCCACCCGGGTCTGTGCCCCCTGTCCTGGCAGCCCCGTGCCCGTCCCGGCCCCTTGCCTACCTTCCTCCTTCCCGCCCCTCTATCCCGGACAGCTCTTGCTCGGGCCCCCTCCCGGGCCTGCCACTAGCTGAAGCTCCCCGCAGCGGTGCCCGCGGTGCCCGCGCCCTACCGTGCGCCCCAGGCTGTGCAGGGCGAGCAGGGTCGCAGCGACCCCGGCCTGACCGCCCGCTCCCCAGCAGCTACCGGCCCCGCCCACTTCCCTGGCCCAGCGCCCTCACCTGTGGGGGCCGGGGCTCCGGGCGGGGCGGGATCCCGACCAGGCAGAAGGCGACTCCATTCATCGGGTGGCAGCGGCGGCTCTGTGGCCAGGGCACTGCTGGGGGCGCCGGCAGGGACCCGGGAGGGGCGGGGCCGGGGGCGGGGCCCGGCGCTGTGTGGCTCCCCCCTGGGTCCGCCCCCTCGCCCCTCCCCCTTCCCACCACCCACCCCGCGCTCCCTTCGGGGTGAGCCGGTGGCCTCGCTCAAGGGCCACAGACCGGCAACTGGGCTGAGACAGGGACGAGGGCTGCCTGAGAGTTGAACGTCAGAGCCCAGTCTGGGGAGAGAGGCGGTCTCCAGGAGACGCTTTCCGGGCCTCTAAGGGACCGGCCCAGATAGAGGGCCATCCAGGCCCAGGAAAGAGGACAAGGGCACCGAACCCAGAACTAGCACAGGGACAGGGAGGGAGGGAGAGGGAAGCAAAGAGAAACAGCCAGCCAGAGATGGTCAGAAACAGAGATCCAGAGACCCAGAAAGAATGAGAAAGACAGAGACAAGATAGAGACAGCGCAGAGAGAGGCAGAGAAGGTAAGAAACAAAGATGAGGAGTCCCAGGATCAGAAAGGGGGGGAGACAGAAAAAGGCTTAGAGGCCTTCTTCCCTTTAGAGACCCCTAGACATTGAGACACAAGGGCAGATTTAGTGCAGGGGGCGGGGAGACGGGGTGCCCCTCAGTGTAGGGTAAGCCCCTCCCAGCCAGAGTCTCAGCCCAGGATCCCAGAGAGGCAGGGGAGTCGAGGATAGAAGAGAGGCTGGCAGGTGCCTCAGCCCTTCTGACCCCCACCCAGCCTGTCCTGGGGCTCAGGTCATGGGGCCAGCCCACAATCCTGCTCTGCAGTGAACAGCAGTGACAGCAGAGGCTCCCAGTCACCAGCACCCCACAGCCACCCTTCCTGGCTCCACTCTGAGCTCAGCCTAAAGAGATGCCCTGGTCCTCAGCCAGCTTCTTTCCTTGTCCCCCAGAAGGACCTCCTCCAGCCCAACCCCTGACAGCCCAGGGAAGGACAGTCCTTCTGTCTTTCTTTCTTTCTTTTTTTTTGAGGCAGGGTCTCACTCTGTCACCCAGGCGTACAGTGGCAAGATCTAGGCTCACTGAAACCTCCACTCCCAGGTTCAAATGATCTTCCTGCCTCAGCCTCCCCGAGTAGCTGGGACTACAGGCCCATGCCACACCGCCAGCTACCTTTTGTATTTTGGTAGAGACAGGGTTTCACCAGGATGGCCAGGCTGGTCTCGAACTCCAGCCTGCCTCAGCCTCCCAAAGTGCTGGGATTATAGGCGTGAGCCACCACACCTGGCCTTGTCCTTCATTTCTAGAAAATAGCTAGAAAATTCTTTCTACTATCTAACTCCCATTCTTCCTGCTTCTTACTTCCTACAGCTTATGCTTACCTCTTTCCCATGCCTTTTGCAGTTGAAGTGGCTTCCGTATTCCTCTCCCCAGATTATGTAGAAAAGAAGGCAGAGGATAAAATAGGACTTGGAGAGAGGAGGCAGTGAAAGCGGGAAGGCCAGCTCTGCCTGCTGGAGTTACCACCTTCCTTGGACAAGGAGATCCCTGAGAGCCAAGCAGCCCCAAACCCCACCCTTTTATCCTTGATCAGGGTTGGGAACTCAGGTCTTAGAGGGGTTGGGGTGCCCCAGACAACGATTAGGCCATCCCTACTCCTGTGAACCTGAGGAATGAGATACTGACTGGATTTTAGATCATATGCTTCATTTGATGTATTTTAAATCCCCTGGTGGTCAAGAGAAAGGGATTCTGTTTCATAATAATGGAGGGGCAGTTAAACGACTCCTCTCCCTTCCTCATCCTTTTTCATCAAGGTCATGTGCAGCCAGAATTAGCCTCCACTTCTGGAAAGTCCTTCCTGCTGTCTAACTGTAATCTGTCATACTGCCTGGATTTTCTTGCTTAACTTTCAACCAGGTGCCTGTTTCTGCCTCTTTCTGTCCTGTAGCTCCAATGGTCCAACGCTTGTTGCCACCTTGGCTCAGAGGTCCTTTCCTCCCAGGATAAAGGGTTCTCTCTGTGAGGGGGAAGGGTTGGCATCTGAAATCAGACTGAACTGAGGCCATGGGGGAGGAGGGAGGGTGGTGGCCCTGGGGTGCCCCTGGCTCACTTTTTCCAGAGCCTGATGCCCTCAGATCCCGCAGGAGGGGGTGAGAGGAAATGAGCTCACACTGACCGGCAGGCCAGGCGAATTCCTCCCTCCACAATGCACTGCAGAGCCTCCCCCACCGGCTCCCACTTCCCAGAAAGTGCGACTCTCTCCCCACCCTGCCGCCCTTCCCACCTCTTCCTGCACCTTGACCTGCACCCCCACCCTGTCCCAGCCCACCCCATCCATCTTCTCTGGCCGCTCTTCCTCCTCACCTTCCTCTCCATTCCGGCTCCCCTTCCTCTCTCCACACTCCGGGTCTCACTTCATGCATCCTGCCATCCGCCCCAGCACCCACCGTATTCCTGTACCTTCTTTTTTGGGGTTTGGAGCCATAGAGCCCAACATGGGGAGAGTCTCCCTCATTGAGGACCCTCCTCATACTCCCCCTCTTTCCAAATTCCTTCCCCAGCCCAATCACCATCCTTCATTCACAAAGGTCTACTACGTGAGGGGGCAGAGGAGACGAGGGGGTGGGGTAGGTTGACCCTGGGAATACAGAGGTGAGGCCTAGATCCTTCCCTTGAGGGGCCTGGGTCTTCTCCAGTTGTGACTCTCTAAAGAACTGCCAGCACAGGAGCACATTCAGCTGGAGAAGCAGAGGAAGCTTCCCCAGGAGGTGCCTTGAGCTTCTTGGGCTTCGTGGATGGGGCAGGGGAGGGTGGGAGTAGGGAAAAAGGCACTCCAGGGAGAGGGATGCTTAGGGTGAACCAGGGAGGCGGGAGAGAGCAGGCTCCGGCATCAGCATGGTGGCTGGGGCCAAGTGGACGGTGCCTGTGGGCAGGAAGCATGGAGGGATGAGGAAGGAAACACAGGCGGGGGTGTGATGGTGGAGGGGCTGCCCAGAGGTGCTTCCATGCTAGCCTGGTTTGGGGCAGGGAGCTGAAGCAGCGATTTTGCCATGGCCACCATGGCACGTAAGGGGAACAGGAATGGAGGGCGGCAGGCAAGGGGATTCTGGGAGAAATGTACCAAGGCAAGGGGCAGGAGCCACAAACAACAGAGGCTCTGGGACTTGGTGAGCAGGAGGAAGGAACTGGAAGAGTCCAGGGCAAGGCCAAAGCTTGGAATATCAGGTTGTCTAGGGTGTTCACAGAGAGAGGGGACAAGCCAGGCACAAAGTCCTTTGTATGTGTGATCCCAGTTAAGCCTCACAAAGGCCTGTGAAGTAGATCTCAATCCTCATTCTATGGATAAGGAAAATGAGGCCCAGAGAACTCAAGTATCTTGCCCAAGGCCACACAGGATTTGAACCCAGGCATTTGGGCTCCAGGGTCCACACACTTAACCAGCAGTCTGTGAGGCTGGTGGAATTGTGACAGGCTGCTTAAACCCTGGGTCCTATCTTCTGGAAGACAGGCTTGAGTTAGAGACTCTGGTAGTCCCTGAGACCAGGGGCGTGGTTCAGATTCTCCAGGGAGAGTGAAGAGTGGGAGGAACTCTGGCCTAGGAGTAGGCAGAGAAGGAGGAGGTAACAAGGACTGGGAGGAAGCAGGCAACCAGAGAAGGTGGCACTGTGCGGGGCAGAGACGGCAGCCTCGGGGCCAGTGGGAGTGGGGGTCAGACTATGCAGGGAGGAGGAGCCCCAGGGAGGAGGGAGTGGAATCTGCCCACTGAGCATTAACAGGAAGGGACAGGCGGGCGGCACAGGTGGGTGTGGACAAGGCAGGTGTCTGTTTGGGTGGGGAAGACGTCAGCAGGCTGTTGGGTTGAGGAGCAGGTGCCAAGGAGAGACAGCTGGAGGGGACGCGAGGAGGGCATGATGAGCGGACTGGAGGAAAAAGTATCTGGAGGCTGGGGCTCCAGAGGAGGAACCTGGGTTTATGATGTCCTCAAAAGAGCACCGAATCAAGAGTCTGAAGACCTGGGTTCAAGTTCGTGCTGCACCCTCCCCGCCCCAGGTTGTTGTATGACTTTTGAGAACAAGTACATTCTCAGAACGTCAGTTTCACCCTCTGTAAGATGAAAACAATAAGGCCTTCTCGGTCTGCCTCTGCTTTGAGGCTCACATTTGACAAAGAATGTGAAAAACTCGGTGAGCTGAAAAGGAAAAACCATAATGTATGGAAGGTGGGTGACTGGGCACGGGCACCTCCACCTGGCCCCAGCTCAGGCCCTTCCACCAAAGGGGAAAGAGCATCCCCTGGTGGAGAAGGACGGCAGGGCAGGGCTAGAGGGGACAGCAGTTCTTGCACTTTTATGGCTTCAGCCCCCAGGTCCTCTACTTGTCCCCTACAGGCAACATCCCCACCCCAGTTTGTATCTCCAAAGGGAGAGGGGCCTCATTTAATCAAGTCAAAAGATATTTATTGGCTAGGCACGGTGGCTCACATCTGTAATCCCAGCACTTTGGCAGGCCGAGGAGGGCAGATCACTTGAGGTCAAGAGTTCAAGACCAGCCTGGCCAACATGGTGAAACCCCATCTCTACTAAAAATACAAAAACCTAGTTGGGTGTGGTGGTGTGTGCCTGTAATCCCAGCTACTCAGGAGGCTGAGGCAGGAGAATCGCTTGAACTGGGGAGATGGAGGTTACAGTGAGCTGAGATCATGCCACTGCACTCCAGCCTGGGCAATAGAGCGAGACTCTGTTTCAAAAAAAACAAAAAGCAAAAACAAAAAATTAGCTGGGCATGGTGGCACATGCCTGTAGTCTCAGCTACTTGGGAGGCTGAAGCAGGAGAATCACTTGAACCCAGGAGGCAGAGGCTGCAGTGAGCCGGGATCGTGCCGCTGCACTCCAGCCTGGGTGACAGAGCAGGATATCCTCTCAAAAAAAAAAAAAAAAAAAAAAATTATCGAGCACCTAGTCCACGCAAACTGCTGTGTTGGGTGGTGGGGAGGGAACCGTCCCCATATTCCACGGAGGGCAACAAACACAGCAAAGGGTGCCTGGTATGGTGCTGAGATGGTGGTACAAGCACAATGTTGAGCAAAACAAGAAGGAGCCTCCACTGACTGGGGGGGGAAGAAGGGGTCTTGGGAGGCAGGCAGGGTTTGTCCTAGACCTCAAAGCCCTTACTAGCAAATGTCAGAGAAAGGAGGGAGCGGGTGGGGCGCAGGCGCTGGCCACAGCCCCAGACATCCCATAGAATGAACCTCATTGAGCATCTTTAATGATGGAGGGTAGGGCAATGGTCCACTCAAGATGATGCCAGTTCCCACTCATCCGTGGTGTCAGGTCCCCCGGGAATCCTGTGAGAAGAATCCCACCTGAACACCCCTTAGGGAGGGAGGCTGAAGACTCATGGCCAGGCTGGGGCCAAAGAGCTCTGGTAATCTCCCAAGCAGCTGGGGCCTACGCAGGAAACCTCTGGACAGCTGGCTACGGTGGGAGCAAGAGGCTGCGGTTTCTCTGGGCTGGCAGCAGGGTAAGCAATCCACGCCCAGCGGGGCCCCATGTCAGGGCAGGAGGTGGCTGACAGAAAATCCACCCCTGCCACTCTGAACTGGCCATCTTTAGGGAAACCAGGTTTGGGAAACCCAGCCCAGCAGGCTGTTCACTGTGTGACACCCCATCAGGGAAGGCCAGTGGCATGGACCATGTGTATACGTGAGTGTGCGCAAGGCTCAAAGATGCCTTACGAAAACCATGCTGTTGCTCAGCAGGGGCTTGCAAACACCAAGACAGAGAGGAAAGGAATTAAAATACGTTGAGCACCCACTATGTGCCAAGCTCTTTATAAACATTATTTCATGTAGTCCGCATGACAACACTAAGGTGGGGATTATCAGCCCCGCTATGTAAATGAGGAAACAGGCCCAGAGAGGTTAAGTAGCTTGTCCAAGATCCCCCAGCTGGGATTCAGGATTCCAGCCGAAGTCTGATGTTGCTCTTTCTATCGAATGATCCCTCTGGGAAGGGTCAGGCCAAGGAGTTCATTCCAGCTCAGGATGCTAAATTCTGCGGTTCTACATAGGGCTTTTCAACTCTTCCTGCTTCTGTTCCAGGCTCCCAGCCCCTGCCTAGCCCCACCTGCCCCTACACATCACTACACATGGGACCCACCCTCCTCCCTATCTCCATTTTGCCCTTCTGGAAGGGAGGAAGGAAAGGAGCAAAGAGGAAAGAAGGGGAACATAGAGGAAGGGAAGAGAGAGGAAGCGAAGGGGAAGGGATTAGAGAGGAGGCTCCCACCTCCCCGCCGAAGCTCTGGAAATCCCCCTGCAGCTGCTCCCCTCTCCTCTGTCTGGCCCTGAGCCAGCCCTGGGCGGGAGTGTTGGGAGTCAGATGAGGAGAAAAGAGGGGCGGGACTGACCACAGAGAGGCAAGCCCCTCAGTCCTGGCACTCACCCCACCCAGCAGTTCCAGCCCCCATGAGAGATTCCAGGCATGCTCCCCTTTAAGGAAGCCCTCCATGCCAAAATCCACACATACCAAACAGACACATCGGCGGCTCACACACTATAAAAGGATTCTTTGCTTTACAAGAGGGCTCAGCACATGGGAAACTTAAAATAGGAGCTTCCCCTGGTGCAATGAAAGAAGCTCTGATTTCAGACGCACTCCACACACACCATGCTTCCGGTGCATCCAGAAAGCTGGGCGTTAACCACATCAGCCTAGGCACCTCGGAGAGTGTGCCGATCATCATAGTCCATGTCTGTGGGGAGAGACCTCACAGTCCAGGGGACACGCTGAGCTGCTGTGCTTGGCAGAGGTATCCTAGGACATCTAGAAAGGACCAAGAAGCCACCACTTGGCATAGCTGGCAGATTTCACAGCAGCCCAGAGAGGATGAATGTCTAAGGCTTCCCAATGATTCTGTAATGGAGCCAAGGGCAGAAGCCCAATGTCCTGACTCCCCTTGATGCTTCTCCTCCCAGGGGAGGCGACAGGGGAGCAGGCTCTGGTCTGTCCTCTGGGAAAGGGGAAGTGGCTAATTCCCAGAACAGTTCCAGAGGGCTGATGAAGGCCAATGATGGGCAGATGGGCTATTTGGAGGAACAACTCAGGCTGAGCTGCAGGCCTGGTGAGATGCATTTAGGATTCTCTAGACAGGAAGTAGTAGTGGCCCCTAGCCCTGCCCCTCCTTTTTAAAAAAATCCAGGTGAAATTCACATAACGTAAAATTAGCCATTTTACAATGAGCAATTCAGTGGCATTTACTACTCTTCCCTCCCTCCCCGCCCTACCACTATTTTTGTGTTCAGTCAGTAATGACAATAGCAGCCAGGCCTGGTGCTCTGGGGAGCTGCCATTGGCCATTTAAATTAATGCCCAAGATGCCAAACAGGCCTGGAAACTGGACCAGCCACAGCCCCGCCCCAGACTCACGCCCAGCCCAGGGAGGATGCCCAGAGCACTTTATGCCTCTCACTGCCCCTCTCCAGCCCCCCGAAAACTTAGGGTCACCCCTTCCACAGACTCTATCACCCCCTGACTCCTCACCCTCCACTCCTTCTCACCCCTCTCCTCACCACCATCACAGGCCACCCACGAGTCCTCTGCCAGAGTGACAGGGGGCCTGTGCTCAGCCTGGAGGGGAGGGTCTCAGAGCCAGGGCCCCCAGCCACTGCTTTAGGCAGAACAGCCCCAAAAAGCCTGGGCCAGGAAAAGAGGGGAGTTAGGGCAGCTGAGCACTGAAAGGCATACCCCAGACAGAAAACCCATCCCACCTCTCCAGACCCCACCCGAGACCTCACCCCAAGTGGGGGTTGGGAAGGGAGTAAGGCAACCCCTGGAGCAGCCCCCTCACTCTGCCCCCCATCAGGCTGCTGGCCTGTCTTAGATCAGGGGGCTGCAAGTCAGGATAGAGCCCCTTGCTCACCAAAGGGGACTGGCCCGGCTTGTCTGGGATTTGCTGAGCTCCGTGAGGGAATGAGAACTGACCAGAGCGGGTCTTCATCCCCGCCCGCTGAGCCCAGCCCACGCTCAGTATAGTCTGATGGAGCCTGTGTGAAAGGAAGGCATCACCCACCTCCTAAAACCTGGCTGGGGCTGCAACTCTGCCTTTGGGGTGCATTTGGAGAAAACCTACTAGCCCACCCCATCTTTTCACTGACATGAAATGGTGGCAGCAGCTGCTGCAGCTGCTGTGACTGGGAAAGGCGGGGAGCTAGGATGGAGGAAACCCCTTGATGTGTAGGGGGAGGGGACTAGTGTATCTTGAGGTCCCACCAGGAGGGACTGGGGGTCAACCAACCAGTAGTCATATGGCACAGAGCCCACCCACTCCTTCATTCTGCAGAACCTGTAGCCTTCTTGGGCCTGGGTTCGGGGAGCAGGGGCTGTACCCTTATTAAGTGGGGATGGGGGTTTCTCAGTGTGGGTGATCTCTTTCTGGAAAGGGGGTGGGGAGAGAGGTGTCCTCTGCACACGCCTCCCTGGGTGTCAGTGATAGGGGAGTACTCGTGTGTGTGTGTGTGTGTGTGTGTGTGTGAGCTCTGTGTCACATCAGTCCCATCCCTCCCCCAGAACCCCCTCCCCGACCGGAGCTCCATTGCCCCAACCCCTCCCTCGGTGGCGGCCTCTGGCGCTCGACGCGCCCACCTCGCCGAGTCACAACGCCCGCAGCCCTCCCTCCGCTCTCGGCAGCGCACCCACGCCCAGCGCCCGCTCACCTGCTCCATGCTGGGCCCTGCTATGCCGTCCTCGCCGCGCCAGCCCCGAGGGGCGCAGGCGGAGGCGGCCCCTCCATGCGCCCTGTCCGGGCAGCTGCACCCGGCGACCGCCAAGCGCAAGGAGCGCCTGGTGTCAGCGCCCGAGCCCCCTCCCCGCCCCGCCCCCCGGCCCCGCCCCTCAGCCCGCCCCCTCCCCTCCTCACCCCGCCCGGCCCGTGGCAGCACCGCGCACCGGCAAGCACACGCGCTCACACGCAACTGCACAATCGCACGCACGCACACACTCGAACACACACACAACGCGCACCCGACCCGCGCACATCCCGGGCTCGCCCGCTCCTGCACCCCCTGTTCTGCCAGTCCTGGGGGCGCTGCTAGGGGAGAGGAGACCCTTGCAAGGGAAGCCCCTTTCCTCATTCCTGAGGCTCATCGGAGTCAGAAGGACCCCACCCTCCTGCTACAGGGGCCAGAGAGGGGCTTGCCTGCGGTCTCACCGCACCTTGGCAACACAGTTGATCCCATGGCCCAGACCAACTGCCTCCCAGGCTGACGACCCGCTGCAGGGGGTGACTGACAGCAGGCCAGAGACACCCAGAGCACTAGGATGCAGGGAGACTGTGCCACCCCCACCTCGAGATCGCTGTGGGAACAGGGAGCTGTTGCCAACGCCCAGCCTACAGTTGAAGGTGTTCTGAGGCCCTTGGCTGAGTGTGGGAAAAAGAGATGGGGATTCCTGTTGCCCACCCAGTGAGCCATGTTCCTGGCACTTGCCAAGCAGGAGGAGGGGGTTGATCTGTTTATCCACTCCCAGAGAAGGGGGATCTGAACCCCAGATATTACTCGAGAACCTAATGTGTGGGCAGTGGGGCCACCCGCTCTGGTGAAGACCAAGGAGATGGCAAAAAGACACCTTCGCCCTCTGACACCCTCCATCAGGGGTGGCTCCTGACCACCCACTCCCTCTGTTCTGCCTCTGACAAGGCAGGGCAAACTGAGAGGGGCATCACATAAATGGCCACGTGAGAGGTAGACATGCTGCCTTGGGCAGGGATATGCAGTCCCCAGTGGACGGGGGTGGAAATTAACCTGTCCTGAGGTGGGCAGTGGGGTGGAGGCATTTGGTATACAGGGACTGGCTGCCCACACCCCCTGGGCCAATGCCCAGGCTGGCATGAAGGTGGCTTCACCACTTCTCACTGAGCCCTGGCCTCTTTGTTAGGCACCAGAGGATGAGGGAGAGGGGGCGGAAGCTGAGATGGGGAGAGTTAAGATCCTCAGTGGCTCAGACAAAGGGGGCTTTATAGGCTGGGTGTGGGGGGCATGTTGGGGGCAGGGAGACAGGAATGTGGGCCAGGGAGGCCCTGAGCTCCGGGCAGCCCATTTTGGGGTTGAAGTTGGACTCCCCCAGCCTCCCATGCTTTGGCCCTGCAAGGTATTTGCTGCTTTGCTCCTGGGACTATAGCCAGGAGTACCCAGAGCCCTCATCCCTGGCCGCCCCTGATGGGGATCTGGTGGGCACTGCCCACACACTCCCAGTTTTCCCCGACCAGCTGACTGCCGCCTCTTTTGGCTCCCCACCAATGCCCTCTCAGCGGCCTTGTGGCTCCTGTCTGCTACTCGAGGACCCTGCTGGCTGCCTGGGGAGGAAGGGACAGACTTGGGTGGGGTCACAAGGCTTTGAGGTCAATGGGGCCCTTTGTCCGTTCAGATGGAGCCTGTCTTGAGCTAAAGAGACTGGAGACAGAGAAGAGTGTCAGCCAGAAAGCCTGCCCCTCGCCCTGAGCCGCGCTCTCCCAGGCTGTGGTGCAGCAGGGCCCTGGCTGTGGAAGCCAGGCTCCATTCTCTCCAGTTGGTTTCCCTCAGGTTCTCTTTCAGTGCTAAGGAAGTGAAAACAAGGAGAAGGTGGTGGCGGTGGCAGCCACCCGTGCCGGGCCTCTGAAACAGCTGTTGCTTGGCCAGGCCTAGGGTCTGGTGTTGGGCTCAGAGATGCTAATCTGGCCCTCAGGAGTAAACTCCTACTAGCCAAAGTCATGGTGGCTAGATTGCTAAACCCAATGCTATCTTATCAACACATCCTGAACACTGCCGGAAGCTTCACAAGTAGAGCCCCTGAATAGGGATGGGATAGTACCACCCACAGTCTCTGTGCCAGTCTACAGGGTCCACAAGGGCAGTCCCCCAGTCCTCCCTCCTCCCTGGCAGACTAGATCCCCTAGTGCTTCTCTTCTTCTACACCCCACAGGGACCAGAACCTTCAGCAACAATGTTGCCTCAGAGGTACAGCAGTGTGGAGAGGGGCAGGGCTCATTTGATGTGAGACCAGGCTGGAGTGCAGTGGTGCAATCAACACTCACTGCTGCCTCAACCTCCCAGGCTCAAATAATCGTCCCACCTCAACCTCCCGAATAGCAGGGACTACAAGTGCATCCCACCATGGCTGGTTTATTTTTTATTTTTTTAGAGACAGGGTCTCAGTGTGTAGCCCAGACTTCCATGGATATTTATTTATTCTGTTTGATAAAATTAAAATAAGATACTTATCTCTTGATGAGTGTCTTGGCCAAAAACAATCTTTTAGGGGTTTAAAAAAAATGTTCCGGGCGGGTCAGCATCAAATTTTCCAACCATCTCTTCCAGAGGCTTCAAGAGGGAGGCAGACCAGGATTCACCTCCCAGACCTGCCATTTAATATTCGTGTAGTCTTGGGCAAGTGTTCTGACCTCTCTGTGCTGCAGCTCCCTCATCTGTAAACCAGACATGCTAACAGCACCTCCTCACATTGCTGTTGAAAGATGACATGAGAATGTGAGTCTAAAATGCTTGGTCTACTGGTGGGCACAGAAGTGATCAATAAAAATTAAGCACTGGCCAGCTGCAGTGGCTCACGCCTGTAATTCCAGCACCTTGGGAGGCCGAGGCGAGCAGATGACCTGAGGCCAGGAGTTCAAGACCATCCTGGCCAACATGGTAAAACCCCATTTCCACCAAAATTATAAAAAATTAGCCAGGCATGGTGGCGCATGCCTATGATCCCAGCTACTAGGGAGGCTGAGGCAAGAGAAGTTCTTGAACCTGGGAGGTGGAGGTTGCAGTGAGCCAAGATTGTGCCACTGCAGTCCAGCCTGGGTGACAGAGTGAGACTCCATCTCAAAAAAAAAAAAAAGTTCCTTCTACAAAGGATTGAATTAATTCATTTTATGTTGATTATTATTAGCTTTAGCTCAGCAGGTGATGATTTCTGACTTTGTCCCCAAATTCTAGGAGGCCATACCGTGGCTACAACCAGGTGTTCCCTTTGCGGGTGGCACCTGCTTTCAGCCAGCTGGGAGTTAGAGATGAAGAATGGCAGTTTCCAGCCTGCTGCTTATCCCTGCCCCCCAACCTGCTTCCTTCTACCTCCGTAGCCTCCAGGGCTCCCTGGGGAACAGGGAGAAGGTGGAAAGAGAGCTAAGAGCCACGGGTAAGGCAGACAACTCCCGGGGTGCCATGAACCTAGGAAGGGAGGAAGGAGGGGGATTACCCAGGAGGGAGTGGAAGGAGATGAGAGGGAAGGCGGGACGGCGGGTGGCAGGCCCCACTCCTGCACCTGCTGCTCTGAGAACAAAGCCAAGAATGATGCAATCCTGGCTTGGTGCAGCTGAGGCTGCAGGGCCCCGAGAGAGAAGTGGGTGTCAGGGGCGGGGAGGGCAGTGGGCAGCAGGGCAGGACGCCTGACCTTGATTCACAGCCAAGCCAACGTGTGGCCCCTTCATGAGGCCCCTCAGCCTCCTCCTGAAGCTGCTCACCCAAGGCCAGACCCCTCCCCAGTAGTCATAGCTACCTAACAGGCAGGAGACGGGCATGATGCAACCAGGCCATCACTCCAGGCAGCCTCCTCGGAGGGAGGGGCATGACAAGAGGCCCAGACGATGGTGTCTCGGAGGCCCTATCCGGCCCTCAGGCCTCAGGCGGCCGGTCTCTGTCAGCACCCTCTCCATGCTGGAGACAAAAAGGCAAAGTCCTCCAAGAAGGTGAGATGGGAAGGTTCAGGAGAGCCCTAACCTGGAGACTGCACAATATAGTGCCTATTTATAGAATTAACTAGAACCCGCAGCAGACACGGACATGGTCCTGGGCTCCAGTATCTCCCATCAGCGGCCATCAAGCCAGCGGGGGCGGGGTGCATAGGCGTGGCATCCCCCATCCCCAGGTGTCCGCCTTGGCCCCCCAACTCTGCCCCGGAGCCAGAAGAACAAAGGCTTCTCGCTCTCCCTCCACCTGGAAGAGGGGGTTGTGTCCCACACACCAGGGCCAGGTGAAGGGTGCCTCATGAGCCAGGGTCCCTGAGAGGGCAGGGCGTTGAATGGGTTAACAGAAGGGGACTGGAGACACCTTGTTTAGGAATATTTAAATCCGGCCTCACCCCAGCACCACCGAGGGGACCTGAGGGAACAGCAGAGTGGCTTAGCCCGGAGGAGCCACTAGGTGGCAGGAGAAGCCCAATCACTCACCCAGCTCCGCCCGCGGCCACCAGCAGCCTGGGAGCCATTCCCCACCTGGAAGCTCCCGCCTCTCTTTTTCCCTACAGCCCACCCCTCTGCAGCCTCGGGTCAGGGGAGCTTTTCATTATTCCTCTGCCTTTGGCGAAAAGAATCTCAATCCTACTTTTCAAAATACTTCAAATAGGGCCGGGCGAAGTGGCTCACGCCTGTAATCCCAGCACTTTGGGAGGCCGAGGTGGGAGGATGGCTTGAGCCCAGAAGTTGGAAGTTGTAGTCGCTTCTGCACTCCAGCCTGGGTGACAGAGCAAGACTCTTTCCCTCTCCCAGCAAAAATAAAACCTCACTAATAATAATGATCATGGGGCCAGGAACAGTGGCTCATGCCTGTAATCCCAACACTTTGGGAGGCTGAAGTGGGTGTATCACCTGAGGTCAGGAGTTCAAGACCAGCCTGGCCAACATGGTGAAACCCAGTCTCTACTAAAAATACAAAAATTAGCCAGGCATGGTGGCAGATGCCTATAATCCCAGCTACTCAGGAGACTGAGGCAGGAGAATTGCTTGAACCCAGGAGGCAGAGGTTGCAGTGAGCTGAGATCTTGCCACTGCACTCCAGCCTGGGTGACAGAGAGACACTCCATCTCAAAAAAATAATAATCATAATCATAATCAGTGCCCAGAGATAGAGAGAGAAATGACACGTTTTGAGGCAGAGTCTCACTCTGTCGCCCAGGCTGGAGTGCAGTGGCACCATCACCACTCACTGTAGCCTGGAGCTCCCAGGCTCAAGCGATCCTCTCACCGTAGCCTCCTGAGTAGCTGAAACTATAGGTGCATGCCACCATGCCCAGTTATTTATTTATTTATTTATTTTTATGGAGATAGGGTCTTGCTATGTTGCGCAGGCTTTTGTGGATGTTTATTGAGTGCTCAAGATGTACCAGGCATTTTACACACATGTCTCATTTACTTACACATGAGGTAGGAGATAAAACTCAGGAGGAAACAGACTGAAAAAGCATAAATAAATTGTCCAAGATCACACAACCAGCAGGTAGTAGAGCCGAGACTCAAACTCAGGTCAGCAAATCCTGGGCTAGGCCCTCCCCAGGAGTCTTAAGAAGCAGGCAGGGGCATGGGAGGAGGCGAAGGGCCCATAGATGCCCCTGAGATGTCTCATCTGCTATCCTCATCACCCCCCTCTCCCCCACAACCCCTTGAGATTCTAGGAGGGTGTCTTCGTCTTGGGAGTGAGATGTGAAAAGGTTGTCTAAGCGATTCCAGCTCACAAAGCCTCTGCCTTGGCTGAGAACCACAGCACCATCCCCAAAGCCTCTCCTCCAGACTCCACAATGCATTCTGCGGTCTCCCTCACCGGCATTGCTGAAAACAATTCCCACATAAACTCCCATTCCAATATGGGAGCTCCCCGATCCAGGCCCAAAGGTGATTCCAGCCCAGAAGACTTTCCCCACTGCCACCTCCCTCCTGGCCTGGCTCTGCCTCTGACCTGCTCCATGTTTTTTAGTAAACATTCACAGGGATATATATCCCTACATGTGCTGGGCTGGGGGGTGGGGGTCATCCCAGAAGATGAGCAAGACACAGAGCCCACTCTCCACATGCAGTCAGCGTTTAACATGTCCAGAGCCATATGGGATCCCAGTCAAAGAAGCATCTGCCCTGTGTTCAGACGGGTTTTAGTTTGCTTTGAGACAGAGTCGCTCTGTTACCCAGGCTGGAGTGCAGTGGCGCAATCACAGCTCACTGCAGCCTTGATCACCTGGGCCCAATCGATCCTCTTGCCTCAGTCTCTTAAATTGGTTGGGCTTAAATTGGTTGGGACTACAGGCACACGTTACCATGCCCAGCTAATTTTTTTTTTTTTTTTTAATAGAGATGGAGTCTTGCCATATTGCCTAGCCTGGTCTTGAGCTTCTGGGCTCAAGCAATGCTCCTGACTCTTTTTTTTTTTTTTTTTTTGCGCCCCAGCCTCCCTCTGTCACCCAGGCTGGAGTACAGTGGCACGATCTTGGCTCGCTGCAACCTCCGCCTCCCAGATTCAATTGATTCTCCTGCCTCAGCCTCCCGATTAGCTGGCATTACAGGTGCCCACCACCACGTCTGGCTAATTTTTGTATTTTGAGTAGAGATGGGGTTTCACCATGTTGGCCAGGCTGGTCTCAAACTCCTGACCTCAGGTGATCCACCTACCTCTGCCTCCTGAAGTGTGGGATTACAGGCATGAGCCCCCATGCCTTCCCCATACTCCTGACTCTTAAAGTGCCGGGATTATAGGCGTGGGCTACCGCGCCAGGCCCACATCTCAGGTTTTTCAATACCAGGGCATGGGGGAGAAGAGGCACCAAGAGATGACACCCACTGCATAGTGAAACATCTTGACTTTATCAGTCTCACACACAGGACAGCTGTTGCCAAAGAACTTCCTACCTGTTTCCAAACCTTCTCAATGTCCCCCACGCTCAGCCATTACCATTCCCTCTTACTTTTCTCTCCGAGTATAAACCTAGCTAGCCTCTCCCATTCTCCCATCATCCCTGGATCTGCAGAATAAGGGCCCAGAAATAAAATCAAATTTCTCAGCAGTGCAGGCACCAGGAAGCCAGGCCTTGACACCCACCCCCAACTCTGACCCTGATGAGATGAGAAACCTGGGATGTAAGCCTAGGATGTGAGAAGGTAGTCTGGGTTGAGCTCTCTTTAAATGCAGGGTTTCTGTTAAGTGATAACTCAGCAGGTGGCTCATTGCAATCTTTGGCCACTGGACCAAGCTGGCTAACCCTAGATCGGTAGCGTCTTCCATCCAAGAGCAGCAACAACTCTATCATCCTGTATGACGCCAGGAGGAAGCAGTCTACATCCCACCTCTGGAACACCTTGGGTTACCGCTGTATCACTTCTTTCTTTCTCTTTCTTTTTTCTCCCTCCCTCCCTCCCTCCCTCGCTTGCTTCCTTCCTTCCTTCCTCCCTCCCTCCCTCTCTCTTTACTTTTCTTTTTTTTTTTGGACGGAGTCTCACTCTGTCACCCAGGCTGGAGTGCAATGGCGCGATCTCAGCTCACTGCAACTTCCACCTCCCGGGTTCAAGCGATTCTCCTGCCTCACCCTCCACACACAGGCATGTGCCACGACACCTATCTAATTTTTTGTATTTTTTAGTAAAGACGGGTTTTCACCATGTTGACCAGGTTGGTCTCAAACTCCTGACCTCAGGTGATCGACCCGCCTCGGCCTCCCAAAGTGCTGGGATTACAGGCGTGAGCCACTGCGCCCACCTTGTATCACATCTTTCACACTCCTACTCCAACCATGAAAATTTCAGTCTCTTGAGAAAGTTTTGCAGAAGACTGACATTTGGGGCCGGGCACTGTAGCTCATGCCTATAATCACAACACTTTGAGAGGCCAAGGCAGGTGGATCACTTGAAGCCAGGAGTTAGAGACCAGCCTGGCCAACATGACAAAACCCAGTCTCTACTAAAAAATACAAAAATCAGCTGAGTGTGGTGACACATGACACATGCCTGTAATCCCAGCTACTTTGGAGGCTGAGGCATGAGAATCACTTGAACCTGGGAGACAAAGGTTATAGTAAACCGAGATCGCACCACTGCACTCCAGCCTGGGTGATAAAGTAAAACTCCATTTCAAAAAACAAACAAACAAAACAAAACAAAAACAAGAAGAAAAAAACTGGCATTTGGTGACTAAAAATCCCCACCTCCAAACAATCCAGTTGTCCAGTGTGAAAGGTGGAGATCCAGGTTCAAGGACTGGCTGACTAGAGACCAGGGAGTATGAGCAACATTCCTGGGAAGGGGGCTGATCTCATCTCCTCAAATTATCACCACCTTGGCACGGCTATTCAACTGTGCCAGGCCCTGGGAGTGGGGAGAGAGATGAATAGGACACTGTCCCTTGCAGAGGTCACAGTCGGAACAAGCAGGCAGAGATAGATGAACAAATGTCATAAGAGAAGAAAGAGCCATTTGTTTGTGGCTAGTGACAATTCCAATTCCACAGAGTGACCCTGGGGCAGGGCCCCGAAGGATGAGTTCAGCAGGTAGAGAGGGTGACAGGTAAGGGTCCTCCAGGCACAGGGTGAACCATGAGGGAAGGCAGAGTGGCAGGAGGGATGCCATGATCACAGACGTCAGGTCACACGTGTGGCCAGACTGAAGCCTACATCGTAAGGGAAGGAGAAACAGCATTGGAAAGCAGATCGATGGTCAAGATTTCAGCGGGGATTTCTCTTGGTTGAAAGATACCAAAGATTGCAAACTAAAGAAATTATACCATTGGGTGTGGTGGCTCATGCCTGAAATCTCAGCACTTTAGAGGCCAAGGTGGAGGACGCTTGAGCCCAGGAGTTCCAGACCAGCCTGGGCAATATAGTGAGACCCCGTCTCTACAAAAAGATTAATTATCCAGGCACGTTGGCTTGTATCTTAGTCCCAGCTACTCAGAAGGCTGAGATGGGAGGATAGACTGAATCTGGGAGGTTAAGCCTGCAGTGAGCCGAGATTGAGTCACTGTACTCCAACCTGGGCAACACAATGAGACCTCATAGAAGGACATTTTTAAGGACTAGAGAGGAGAAACAGGAAGTAGGAAGACCAGTTGAAATTGTCCAGGTTCACAAAGGAGAATGCCTAGTGAGGACATGGCAATAGACAGATGCATGGTGAAATCACAGCTTCAACGGGGATCTGTGCAGCAGGGGAAGCTGCAAAATTCCTCTCAAAAAACCCCTGGGGGCCGGGTGCGGTGGCTCAAGCCTGTAATCCCAGCACTTTGGGAGGCTGAGGCGGGCGGATCATGAGGTCAGGAGATCGAGACCATCCTAACACGGTGAAACCCCGTCTCTACTAAAAAATACAAAAAACTAGCCGGGCGAGGTGGCGGGCGCCTGTAGTCCCAGCTACTTGGGAGGCTGAGGCAGGAAAATGGCGTAAACCCAGGAGGCGGAGCTTGCAGTGAGCTGAGATCTGGCCACTGCACTCCAGCCCGGGCGGCAGAGCGAGACTCTGTCTCAAAAAAAAAAAAAAAAAAAAACAAAAAAAAAAAAAAAAAAAAAAAAAAAAACCCTGGGGAGGGTCTCTGTTAGGGATCAGCTAGTACCTCTCCTGAGCCGGAGTCGACTCTTGTGCCTTTGGCTGACTGAGCACCAGTGAAAACAGTTGGTCTTCAGAATCCACGTGGTAGAAATATGCACTAGAATCCTCATGTGCGAGATGTTCACACTATGAGAGGCTGGAGGGAACCAAGAGACATAAAACTTACTGTTTCCGTCTCACCTTCAATCAGGGGGACACACAATGGAAGGAACGCGGAATCTCTGGCACTATTACTTGCCAAGTGCTTATCATTGAATTCAAGTAAATATGTGCATGAGGAAACTCCACTGCAGAGGTATGATGGAACAGCCTTTGTGATGAGGAGATGAAGCAGGTAGTTTCAGGTTTTGGAGGTGAAGACAGTGGGAAGGGGTTTTATTTGGGGCCCATTGTTTCCAAAAGAATGCTAGGCTGGGCACAGTGGCTCATGCCTATAATTTCAGTGCTTTGAGAGGCCAAGGGGGGAAAATTGCCTGAGGCCAGGAATTCAAGGCTGGATTGAGCTATGATCGTGACACTGCCCTTCAGCCTGGGCATCATAGCAAGACCCTTTCTCTACCAAAATAAAAAAAAGTTTTTAAGTTAGCCAGACGTGGTGGCACATGCAGTCCCAGCCACTCAGGCAGCTGAGGCAGGAAGTCAATGCAATTGGTCACCTAAGAGCTCTGATGGAGCTACGCAAGGAGATGAGTGTTTTTGTGCCTGCAAACACAACATCCATTCTGCAGCTGATGGATCAAGGAATAATTTCGACTTTCAAGTCTTATTTATTTTTCTGAGATGGAGTCTCTCTCTGTTGCCCAGGCTGGAGTGCAGTGGCATGATCTCAGCTCCCCGCAACCTCCGCCTCCTGGGTTCAAGTGATTCTCATGCCTCAGCCTCTCAAGTAGTTGGAATTACCGGCATGCATCACCACACCTGGCTAATTTTTGTATTTTTAGAACAGACAGGGTTTCATCATGTTGCCTAGGCTGATCTTGAACTCCTGATCTCAGGTGATCCACCCACCTCAGCCTCCCAAAGTGCTGGGATTACAGGCATGAGCCACTGTGCCCAGCCCCAGTTTCTTTCTTTCTTTTTTTTTTTTTGAGATGGAGTTTTGCTCTGTTGCCTAGGCTGGAGTGCAGTAGTGGTATGATCCCGGCTCACTGCAACCTCCACCTCTCAGGTTCAAGCGATTCTCCTGCCTCAGCATCTTGAGTAGCTGGGATTACAGGTGTGTGCCACCACACCCAGGTAATTTTTGCATTTTTAGTAGAGACGGGGTTTCACCATGTTGCCCAGACTGGTCTCGAACTCCTGACCTCAGGTGACCTGCCGACCTTGGCCTCCCAAAGTGCTGGGATCACAGGCATCAGGCACTCCGCCTGGCCCTCAAGTTTTATTATTCAAGAAATACATTATTCCTGGGCACAGAGGCTCATGCCTGTAATCCCAACACTTTGGGAGGCCAAGGCGGGCAGATTACGAGGTCGGGAGATCAAGACCATCCTGGCTAACACAGTGAAACTCCGCCTCTACTAAAAATACAAAAAATTACCGGGGCGTAGTGGCAGGCTCCTGTAGTCCCAGCTACTCAGGAGGCTGAGGCAGCAGAACGGCTTGAACCTGGGAGACAGAGGTTGCAGTGAGCTGAGATCACACCACTGCACTCCAGCCCAGGTGACCGAGTCTCACTCTAAAAAAAAAAAAAAAAAAAAAAAAAAAGGAAATACCTTCATAAGGCTACAGCTGCCATAAATAGTGATTCCTCTGATGGATAGGCAATGCAAATTGAAAACCTGTTTTTGGAAAGGACTCACCATTTTAGATGCCATTAAGAATATTCATGTCAGGCATGGTGGCTCACACCTGTAATCCCAGCATTTTGGGAGGCCGAGGCCAGTGGATCACCTGAGGTCAGGAGTTCAAGACCAGCCTGGCCAACATGGTGAAATCCTGTCTGTACTAAAAATACAAAAATCAGCCAGGCATGGTGGTGCACACCTGTAATCCCAGCTACTCAGGAGGCTGAGGCAGGAGAGTCGCTTGAACCCAGGGGGTGGAGGTTGCAGTGAGCCGAGATCGCGCCATTGCACTCCAGCCTGGGTGACAGAGCGAGACTCCATTTCCAACAACAACAAAAAAAGATCATGCATAATTCATGGGAAGAGGTCACAGTATCAACATGAACAGGAGTTTGAAAGAAGTTAATTCCAACCCACATGGATTACTATGAGGGGTTCAAGACTTCAGTGGAGGAAGTAACTACAGATGTGGTGGTAACAGCATAACTAGAATTAGAGGTGAAGCCTTGAAGATGTGACTGAATTGCTACAATTTTATCATAAAACTTAAAACAGATGGGAGTTGCTTTTTTTAAGGGACGAGACTGGGTCTTGCTATGCTGCCCAGGCTGGCCTTAAAATCCTAGGCCCAAGGGATCCTCCTGCCTTGGCCTCCTGAGTAGCTGGGGCTACAGGTGTGTACCATCACATCTGTCTGGAGTTACTGCTTATGGATGAGCAAAGAAAGTAGTCTCAAGATAGAATCTGGGCCGGGCGCGGTGGCTCAAGCCTGTAATCCCAGCACTTTGGGAGGCCGAGACGGGCGGATCACGAGGTCAGGAGATCGAGACCATCCTGGCTAACACGGCGAAACCCTGTCTCTACTAAAATACAAAAAAACTTAGCTGGGCGTGTTGGCGGGCGCCTGTAGTCCCAGCTACTCAGGAGGCTGAGGCAGGAGAATGGCCTGAACCCGGGAGGCAGAGCTTGCAGTGAGCTGAGATCAGGCCACTGCACTCCAGCCTGGGCGACAGAGAGAGACTCCGTCTCAAAAAAAAGAAAAAAAAAAAAAAAAAAGATAGAATCTACTCCTGGTGAAGATGCTGTGAACTTTGTTGAAATGACAACAAAGAAGTAGTAGCAGCAGGATTTGAGAGGGCTGACTCCAATTTCGAAAGGAGTTCTACTGTGTGGAAATGCTATCAAACAGCATCACATGCTACAGAGAAACCTTTTTTGAAAATAAGAGTCAAACTAATGCAGCAAACCTTATTGGTGTCTTAACAAATCGCCACAATAGGCTGGGTGCAGTGGCTCACGCCTGTAATCCCAGCACTTTGGGAGGCCAAGGCGGGCAGATCACGAGGTCAGGTGATCGAGACCATGCTGGCTAACACAGTGAAACTCCGTCTCTACTAAAAACACAAAGACTTAGCCGGGCGTAGTGGTGGGCGCCTGTAGTCCCAGCTACTCGGGAGGCTGAGGCAGGAGAATGGTGTGAACCTGGGAGGCAGAGCTTGCAGTGAGCTGAGATCGCGCCACTGCACTCCAGTCTGGGAGACAGATCGAGACTCCGTCTCACAAAAAAAAAAGAAAAAGAAATTGCCACAGCCACCCCAGCCTTCAGCAACTGCCACTCTAATCCATCAGCAGCCATCAACATCGTGGTAAGACGCTTCACAAGTGAAAAGATTACAATTTGCTGAAGACCCAGATGATCGTTACTGTTGTTTAGCAATGAAGTATTTTTAAATTATGTACATTATTTTTTAAGATTACACACAACAGTGTAAACATAACTTTTTTTTTTTTTTTTTTTTTTGAGACCGAGTCTTGCTCTGTCGCCCAGGCTGGAGCATCATGATCTTGGCTCACTGCAAGCTCCACCTCCTGGGTTCACGCCATTCTCCTGCCTCAGTCTCCTGAGTAGCTGGGACTACAGGCGCCCGCCACCATGCCTGGCTAATTTTTTGTGTTTTTAGTAGAGACGGGGTTTCACCGTGTTAGCCAGGATGGTCTCGATCTCCTGGCCTTGTGGTCCACCCGCCTCGGCCTTCCAAAGTGTTGGGATTACAGGCGTGAGCCACCACGCGTGACCTAACATGACTTTTATATGCACTGGGAAACCAAAAGATTTGTGCAACTTGCTTTACTGTGATGTTCACTTTATTGCGGTTGTCTGGAATGGAACCCACAAAATCCCTGGGATATGCCTATACACACGTCGTCAACCAGACGAACAACCTGGTCCTTTTCTCTCCGAAAAGCACAGCTTAAGCAACAGTAGGCTAGAAAGGCAGCAGAAGGGCTATGGGTTAAACTTAGGAAAAACCTTGGTGCCAGCCACGGGGAATACTAGGAATGACTGCTATGGTAAAATATGAACTCTACCTAGGTAGAGCCCCACGCTACTGCTCACCAAGACAAAAAGGCCACAGGCACTCAGCCCCAGAAAGCTCTCTGCAATGCTCCTGCACTTCCTAGGGAAGGAGAAGGTACCTCTGAGCAGTGGCCATTAGCCTCAGGGATTTTTCAGCACCTCTAATTCTGACAAGCCTAGTGCTGCCTGCACTCTGCTTGGCTGACATCACAAGGATCACTCATTCCCCGGGGCTGGATCATCAGATCCTATTGGGGCATATCAGGAGTCACATGAGATGGGAGAGGGAGTGAAAAACACCAACCCAAAGAACATGAAATAATTTCTAAACATTTTTATTTCAAATCTCTTTTCACCCCTCCCCAAAAAGACATGGGTAGGTACAGCAATCATAAAAAGGAGATACAAACACAAGAGTCAAATGTCTCTCGCACCGACACTTACAAAAAACTGGGAATTGTACATGGGGTTTCCAAACAGGACCTGCAGCAGCTACTAATGTCCCTTTATGAGAGTCAAACATGCCTATTAATACAGTATATACAGACACCCCATTCTGGAACTAATCTACAGGGACATCCCTAACCCCACCCCCTCTATCCCCAGAAAAATACCAAAACACACCCAAAGTGCATTTGTTTTGTTTATATCAAAACCTCTTTCCCTTTCCCCATCCCACCCTCAGACTCCCCACCCCATTTAAGATTGGCCTGCAAGTCTATTTTAACCATTTAGTATTTTTTTATAGTTTATGAAAATAAATTATACAGCAACTATTTTAATAAATTAAGCACAAAAGGAAGGGCAAAAGAGGAAAACTAAATGGGAAGACAAAAGCCAGGCCACGCTTTGGCTTGGAGGTCAGAGGGGGGCTAACGGGGACAGAAGTGGTTGCAGGGGGTGGCTCCCTTTCTGGTGAAAAATTGGCAACCACCCCGAGCCAAGAATGACACCCCTCTTCATCGAGTTTCTTAAAAACAACCAAAAACGTATAGCAGTGGCTATGCCACAGGCAGCACCAGTTTGGGCATTCCAACAGCCAGCTACCCAAAGCGGCACCTGGACCCTACCTGTCCCTTGGACAAGGTTCTGGGCCTAAGAGTGAGGGGCAGGTCCCCACCCAAGGGAGCACCAGAGATGGAGGAGTGAGACCAGGCTTCTGCTCCACCTGAGCTGGTTAGGGAGCTCAGGACAAAGCTCTGAGCAGGGCAGTGTGGTATGTGATGATCCCAGAGTCTGAGAAAGAGTGTCCTAAGTTCCTCACACTCGATCTCCAGGAGGAACTACGATCGCAGTCCAGCTGCAACCAAACATGCCCGTCTTCCCACTGTGGCCAGCAGCTTTCTGTCTGTCCCTCCAGGCCTCTTGGCATTGAGGAGGAGCGGGCAGGAGAGGCAAAGGGAGCGGTTCCAGGTCCCCTCTAAACCCTCTAGAAATGAAATGGGAGTGAAGCAGGTCATGAACTAAGCATGCAGGGCTGGCTTCCCGGGAGGTAGATGGGAGTGGGACAGGATAGCAGGTGTGGAGAGGACAGGAAGGAAAACAGGAAGAAACTGAGCAACACCTACCAGGAAGGTCAAGAAGCAATGAAAAGGACAAAGACAATATGAAATCTGCATGTAAAGAAAAGTCCTTTTCTGGCAGACTAGAGAATCAACATTTTCAGTACAACTCCTTACGCTACTTTCCTAACTGCAGTACCCGAGTCCCCAGTGCCTGTCTCTATGATCCAACCCCCATTTCACTGCTCCCAAGACTTTGCTCTCCATTTTCTCAAGGCCTCCGATTGTTTTGTGCTGAGCGAGAAGGCTCCAATGTGAAAGCAGGGTCTACCACAGGGACATGCAGACTTGACCTTTGTGGCCCAATCATTCTATAGCTTTCATGGCGAAGGAGGGGGGCACACTTTTTTTTTTCTTTTTCTTTTTTTAATAAAAAAGGTTTTACTCCCCAGGAGCAAATAAATCATTTTGAACTACTGATAAACACTGCTGCAGTGAAAAGAAAGATGGCTACATGTATGCAATAGCACAAATTCAGTGGAAGAACAGCTGTGTTGACGATTAGAGATAAAAATCACTTCTCCATTCCCTCCTTTCCCACAAACCAAACCCAGGATTCCCATAGGGAAAATGTCTAACTCAATAGCTCCTCCCTTACATGACAGGGGGCGTGTCATTCTCTTAAAAGTGGAAACAAATGCCAGGTCTCCGCCCAGTGGAGATGCTCTTAACACCCCAACTGGTAGCAAGACTTCTGCAAATGACACACACACACACACACACATGCATACGCACACACAGACTCAGACCTTCCAGCAGCCATAGAGCTTTATCCCAGTGTCTTGTCCACTAACTTTAGGGCTCCAAAGCTAAGGGAGAGAGGCAGCAGGGAAGGGAAAGCTCTAACTGAAGGAAAAAGCTCCTCCTCTCCCCACTTTCTGCAGGGAGCAGAGGACTTCAAGCATGCCATGCTTTCGTGGGGGCCCCAGGGTGAAGGCTGACAAGGCTGGATTCCAGGGCACCTCTGGTTCTACTCCCACCTCTCACCTCTAGGCCTGGGAACTAGAATTACCCCCACTCCCCAATTCTTCCTGGATGTCTGTTACAGTGGTGTCTGCAGCTATCTCCACACCATCCCCAACCTCAAGGGGGGCTTACATGATTAGCCCAAGTGAAATGTAGGGAAGCGGAAGGAGCAGGAGCCATGCGGGAGCTTCCCTTGGCCACACCTTTCTCCTCAGGGAGGTAGTGACACCTCCACGGCTCAGGTTCCAGGATGTAACATTCACTTTACCTAGGTAAAGTGAAAGGTGACCAGGCCAAGGTCAGCACCAATGGTCCCAAAGAGCCAGCTGCCACCCCCTTATCTAGTGCCCACACCAAAACCCCCACCCACCTACTCCTATGCTCTTAACATAGCACACAAATTTCAAGTAACAGCAAGTTGTAGCAGTAGTTGTCACTGGCTCACACTGGCTCTCAACCTGAGGAAGGTTACAGTAGATCAGTCATAAACAGGTGAGGGTTATACAGGCACTGAAGCCACTAGTCTCACCCACCCACAACTTAGAAATCAATAGTGGGTCTCTAGATGTAAGCCTTTTCCAATTTGTGACTTGAAAATACAACCAGAAAAAAAATTTTTTTTTTTTGAGATGGAGTCTTGCTACGTCGCCCAGGCTGGAGGGTAGTGGAGCGATCTCAGCTCACTGCAACCTCCGCCTCCTGGGTTCAAATGATTCTCTTGTCTCAGGCTCCGGAGTAGCTGGGACTACAAGTACAGGTAACCATGCCCAGCTTATTTTTGTATGTCAGTAGAGATGGGGTTTCACTATTTGGCCAAGCTGGTCTTGAACTCTTGACCTCGTGATCCGCCCACCTCAGCCTCCCAAAGTGCTGGGATTACAGGCGTGAGCCACCGCGCCCGGACCTAGAAAGGAATACATTTAAATGAGCTCTACACAGCACTGGTGAAGGAGGGGTGGGCCTGGTCGGGGAGGTGAAGGGCAGGTGCTATCCCAGCTGCTGCACCTGTTCCTCTGCTCCATTTACTCTCTGACCAGGCTGCATCCCAGAGAGCTGGTCCAGCCCCATGCCTCCTCCTCATCTTCCTCTAACTGCTCTGTGCAAGGCCACCCATGCAGGCACCAAACACCCACACCTGTCTCCTCTTGCACTGCTGTTTTGCAGCCCACTCCACAGAGGAAGGACTAGGCTGCAGCCAGGGCTGGGACCAGTGCACCGACAGATCACAGACACAGTTCAACACGACCCTCCCCAGGAGGAGAAAGGTGGGTGGTGAGGTTGGGTCACACCTCCTCAGTTGGTTTGTTTTGTACCTGAGTGTATGAGTTCTCCAGAAGAAACCCCAGTAACACAAGGGGTGTGCAGGTTCTGCCTCCCTCACATGGCCTGAGCTGACCATAGTGAGGCCCTGGCAATGGGCAGAAGCCTTGCTGACTCCTTTGGGCTTTGGGCTCCACCTAACCAGCATAAACCCTCGGCACTCAGGTCTGCCTGGTGGCTGAGAAGTTTCCATCTAGACAACTGCACTGGAAAGGATTCTTTAACCATGTTGCTCTAACAGGGCTGTGTACTGTTCAGTACATGCCATGCAGATTTCTGTTTCCTTGCTTTTGTTCATGTGTTTCTCATCTCACTGTCTGTCCTGCCATTAACTACAACCCAAAACCTCAGAGGCACAGAACTTTCCCAGACCATCTGGTCTACCCTGATCTTATCTACTATAAATGTCTTTAGATGGTCCCTGATTTTCTGCTTGATGTGCAGCAGTCACCTAAAAGCTCCCTTAGGCCACAGATTACGTCTTTTACCTTTTTTGTTTTCTACAGTATCTAGCACAAAGCCAGGCATACACACACTAAAAAATAATCTTAAAATTATGAGTGGTTGAAAAGGAACAAAAAAAGAAAGCTTCCAGGCTGCATATCCGCCACCCAAGGATCTCAATGGATTCCAGACTTCAGGCTGTATATCAGGGTGGCACTTTCTGCAAGATGGCGAGTTATATCACTTGTACTCTCACATGAGGCAACACTCACATGCTAAGCCAATTTCTGGGATCATAATCTTGCTTAATTGGTAATAGTTGATAATACTACCATGGAAGCCAAGAAAAGAAGAGGTACCATATGACAAATCAGAGGTGGGCTGTGTTTATGGTGCAAAGCTCATCTTGTGGGCCGCCCCTCCATGGTCAGGTAACGGTGCAAGTTTCCTCCCTGTTCAGCTACAAAGAGGAAGACTGGTCATTACATGCAGGACTAAGGAAGAAGGCAATGCTTCCAGATGAGGTGGTCCTATAAATTACCAAGACACTGGGGCCCCACTGAAACCATCAGGAAGCCACAAACCTGACATTAGTATCTTGTGAGATGAGGCAGCCATAAGCATGGGGAACCCAGAAAGAGTCTCACGGAACACACGCAAAGGAGTCATGAAGACCCAAGAGCTCCACTGTTACATCTCAATAGCAAACCTCTCCCCAGAGCAGCTCTACAAGAAAGCAGACTCACAATGCCATATGAATTGGCCATGGCCGGCTGCAGAAACCATTAAAGAGCATTGGAGTTTTTCTGCCCGCTCCTCCTGAGAGCCGGAAGACAGGCAGCTCTCAAATCGGCACCTGATAGACTTTCCAGTGAGTGGAGACCAGCAAGATCTGATCCGGAAATGTCTGGGTTGCTAGAATGAACACAGGAAGATATAGAAGCCCTTGCTACCTCCCATCTCAGAAGTGGGACAGCAGTAACAAACCTAAAAACATGAGATGCGATGCTCTCCTCTGACCTAAGGAAATCCTGTGGGGGCTGCATTCTGAGAGCTTTCTCTAGGAAGAGCACAACTGTGGGAGCTGCATTTCCCACCTTCCTCCACATTCCCCCTCATAAGCTGACAGGCACACGGAAGTAACACTGACTCCTAAGTCATGAGTACAGTTTGCCATGAAGAACCTGGAAGCATGCTCCATTAAATTCAGCAGCCCATGACTGGCTCTGAACCGCCCAGGTGATGAGAAACACAGTTGCCTTGACAGCTGGCAGAAGCAACAGGGATGCCGTTACCATGACCAGAGTGACACGTACCGTTATCTCAAGGGGGGAATGGGTTGAGAGCAGAGAAAGAATGGGTTAACTTCAGGTCATGGAACTTAAGGAATTAAGTAAATCACAACTAGTACAGCTTCCATGGGAGGTGTTTCTGAACTCAGATTCCTAAACCTTAAAAAAGGATGCAGGAGTCACTACTTCCCCCAGCTAAGGCCAATTGCCAGGTTTTGCCCAATATTCTTTTCGAGACCACCTACCCTCCTTTCTCTCCTGCTCCTACCACAGCTGCCCATGGCAACAAGAAGCAGACTCCCCCTCCCTCAGGAACTCTCAGTCCTTTGCAAACCTCAGGCCCTTCCTCCCATCTTCCAGGCCCACGGCATAGACTCTAACTCTGCCTTTGGCACCAGCTGAATGGCCGTCCCGTCTCCTCCTCCCACCCCTTCTTTGGACCTGCTCACCCTTCACACCACTTTCAATCCAACAGGCACAAACCCCAGCTGCCTTCAAGGTGAGTTTTCCATACCAAGTAATACAAATATCAAAAACAAAACTTCTGAAAAAGAAACAGTGTTGAGACTTCTTCCAGTTTTCCAAGGAGCCCCTCCAGTCCCAAGATGCCCAGGGGTGGGTATGAGGTGGAGCCCCACGCAGAGTACGGTCATGTGCTTCTTCCAAGCCCCAGGGCTGCGTGGGGAACCAAAGTCTCTGAACAGAGAATCCCAACCTTCCCGTTCCCTCACTTTTCCTCTTCTTTTCATGGTAGCTTAATTTGGTTCTTCAAAGCTGGAGCTTGGCAACCAAATGCCTAGGTAAAAAAGGAAAAAAAATTAAAACAGTTCAACAGAATAGAACCAAAATGGAGTGAAAGAACAGCCAGACACTGGAGGTGGAGCAACACACCTCAAAAGGAGAATGGAGCCTGGAGAGCTGAATGCTTCCACGAGGGCCACATATGACTAGGGATGCAGCAGTGGCCTTTGTCAGGGGGACCTGAGCAGCCTATGACTTGGATGACAAAACAAGGTCCTGAAATAACTAATAAATATATCCTACCACATTGCATAAATTCTCTCTTTCCTTTTCCCTAACCCCTTCGTTTCCTACCTACTTTTTCCCTGAGGCTCAATTGCTCTAGGGACTGAAAAGGGAAGTGAGCCCCTGGAGTAATCCCTTTTGAACCTGCCTAGAAAGAGCTCTATATTTCTTTTTTTGTTTTGTTTTGTTTGAGACGGAGTCTCGCTCTGTCACCCAGGCTGGAGTGCAATGGCATAATCTCGGCTCACTGCAATCTCCGCTTCCTGGGTTCAAGCGATTCTCCTGCCTCAGCCTCCCAAGTAGCTGGACAGGCGTGTGCCACCGCGCCTGGCTAATTTTTGTATTTTTAGTAGAGACAGGGTTTCACCAAGTTTGCCAGGCTGGTCTCAAACTCCTGACCTCGTGATCTGCCCGCTTCAGCCTCCTAAACTGCTGGGATTACAGACGTGAGCCACCACGCCTGGTCAGAGAGCTCTATATTTCTGCAGCTTCTGTCAACTGGACAGGGTTGACACAGAATCACAAAGGCCACTGTTGCATCTATCTTCCGACTTGAGACAGGCACTGTTCTTGCCATTACTCTGTAGCCTGACTCCAAACCCCCTGGCATGAAATTCCACAGGTAACAGCACACATAGACCAAGTAGGCCATTCAGAACTCCCAAATTAAAATCAGTCTGAACAACCAGAAGTCATAAAGACCAAATTTCATACCCTAAAGACCTTTCCCGACGGGGCACAGTGGCTCATGCCTGTAATCCCAGAACTTTGGGAGGCCAAGGTGGGTGGATCACTTGAGTGAGGTCAGGAGTTCAAGACCCCACCTGACGAACATGGAGAAACACCATCTCTACTAAAAATACAAAATTAGCTGGGTGTGGTGGTGCACACCTGTAATCCCAGCTACTTGGGAGGCTGAGGTGTGAGAATTGCTTGAACCCAGGAGATGGAGGTTGCAGTGAGCCAAGATCACACCATCACGCTCCAGCCTGGGCAACAAGAGCAAAACCCCATCTCAAAAAAAAAAAAAAAAAAAAGACCTTTCCCTTGGGAAGTGTTACATCCCCCCTTTCCAGGGCTCCTAGGGTCTACAGCGGGAGCAAGTTCAGCATTACGCTTATTCTTTGCCACAGGTATCAATCCTGATGTCACAGCAAAAAGGGATCCTGGGAGTTCAGTTCAAACCTTTGCCAATATATGACTGCCCTCAACACTCAAGACAAATGGTTACCCACTGGCCTGTTCCTGATCATGCCACGTCCCTCTCAGCTGAGGCAGGGCCTTTATACCTCTAGGTACCCTTGCCCAGAATGTTCTGCTCCAAGGCACTCCCATGCTGGCTCCTTGATATTCCGGTTTCAGCTGAAATGGCACCTCCTTGCAAGTCTCTCCCTGACTATCTAAACTAGAGGAGTACCCCACCACTAATCACTAAACTTTACCCAGTTTTATTTTCCTCACAACACTGTACAGTCACCTGAAATTAGTCCATTCACGAAATTATGTTCGTGTTTGTTGCCTGTCTTTCCTTAGAAGGGAAGCTTAGTGAGAACACGGCCTTTGCTTTGCTCAGCACTCTATTCTCAATTCACACTGGGTGCCGAACAAATACAAATATTACAGCTATCTGCTGAATGGAAGCTCTTGAGGAAAAGCATCCCAGTTTTGGACCTCTCTGTTAAAAAGGTTCTTCTAATGTTGGACTGAAATCTAGTTCCTTGTAACTACATTCATTTTGGTCCTTGTCCATGTCTCTTTTTGCTGTGATATGGGAGGGCCTTGGAGCAGAGCATTCTGGGCAAGGGGACCTAGACGTATAAAGGCCTTGCCTCAGCTGGAAAGGGTGTGGCATGATCAGGAACAGGCCGGTGGGGAGCCACTTGTCTTGAGTGTTGGGAGCAGTCATGCACTGGCAAAGGTTTGAACTGAACTCTCAGGATCTCTTTTTGCTGTGACATCAGGATTGTTGCCTGTGGCAAAGAATAAGCGTAATGCTGAACTTCCTCCCCACTGGAACCACAGAGAGGAGATTAATCACTCTCTTTCTCAGGAAAACCCATCAAATGCATCTTTTAGCTATCCCTCCCTAAAACCTCCATGCTCCAGGTTAATCACATTTCTTTCTAGGCCATTTATTCCTATATGATGAAGTTTGAGCTCTCCAATGCTACAAGGCCCTTCTCTGAATGTGCTCCCTGTTTATGTGGGTTCTTCTACAGCACTGCACCCACAGACGTGGTCCTCTAACTGAATGGCCTAATTACTCTTCAAGGGTAGTCAGGTAGGTGGACCTCCCTAGTGCTCTCTCTACCTCTCAGCCTAATCTCAAGTGCAAAGCCATCATGCAGAGAAATCCACCTAGACACCAGACATTAGATGTTTAGTCACTTCCAAAGGCATACAATTTGCATATAACTGAAGAAATGATGAGACTGTACATCTACTCCAGGATTCACACCAGAAGAAAGCAGTCATTGCACACTGGCAGTCAATCTTGCTTGTCACCACCACCACCAAAGTCATGTCTCCCTGGCAACTGTGTTCTCGACTCAGGAACTTGGCCCCACAATGTTCACTTTAGTGCAATTTAAAAGACTAATTGGAATTCATCTGCACAAACCAGTATTGCAAGATATTTTATGGGAAAATAAATGAGTAGAACTGTGTAATGATGGAAGAAGAGCCTCGTAGATAAATGAATTCCTTAGTTAATTCACTTATTCTCTTCAACAATTTACTTTGTAATGGCCCAAATGGAACTCTAAATAGAAGAGTGGGCTGTTTTTCTTCATCCCCATATTCCAAGCTGTGGGACATGGTGGAGTCTCACTGAAGTGCATGCCTGTTGCAATTAAAGGCATGTTTGTGTTCTCTTTGATGAAGTTTCCTTTCCCTTTAGCTTCCTGCTTTATATGCCAATTGTGTGGTATCAGGGAGATCAGCCCAAGTCCCTATGAGAAGAGGCTGCACTCTTTTTATTTTTTTCAATTACCCTCTCCTTGCCAGAGGCTGCACTCTTAGCTACACTTGGGTGTCCCCCTCCTTGCTCACATTCAGTGATTAGCTTGCACATTTCCTGGCAATCTGCTTTCATGTCTTTCATGTCTGTCTGCTTTTCTCCCAAATGGGGTGTGTGCCCCTGGGGACTCCACAGTCAGATCTTGTCATTCTATGGGCAAATGCTTGGATCGGGGCTATCCATGTTGGGAGATGCAGGGAGGGGGCCCCAAGGCTCAATGCATGATGATGACTGCCCAGTAAGAAATGTGGCTGGGCAGTGAGGCGGAGAGCTCATACCCTTGGTGGCGACCAGCAGGGAGCCCCTCGCTACGTGGAGGGTTCCACCTCTTGCTTCTGTTTGGAAATGAGCTGCGCTTCCTTTAGAGACAGGTATACCTCTTCCTGAGGATCATAGTAGTAGAACTTTCGGATATAAGAGATCAGAGGTCTGTGAAAAACAGATGAGGGATATACACAAAAGGTTTTTATGCAAAATATAAAAGAAGTAACTCCTTTGTTCAACTCTTCTTCATTCCCTACATGGTAGAGACCTAACACAATTTCCATTTTCTCAGTTATTATAGTTCTGTCTTCCTTACCCTTACCACTTCTACTCTATTCTTCACAGAGACTGCAGAAGGGAGGCTGACACACACACCTTCCTCCCTCTGGCTGCAATATGACAGTTCTAAAGTTAGGTGCTAAGACACAGGAAATGTGAAAGAATGATGTCTGCAAATATTTTATGCCAGACTCTGCCTGTGAAGGTAGCTTGCAGGCCTCACTGACATTTGTTACCTCCCCACAACCCCCTCATTCCTGTCCCAACCCTAAGAACCCCATTGTACTTAGGCAGTGGGAGATCTGGGATGTGATCTATCCTGACGAGCTGTCGTATCCGGAATCTGCAAAGGTGCTGGAGGGATTTGACATTGCTGAATCGGGACACTGGATAGAGCAGCTGGACAGGAGTTGGTGGCAGTCCTTCAAGAAAGAAAACAAAGGAAAATATTCAGAGGAAACAATGGAGCTAACTACCATTTCTTGCATGAAGAGAACCTAGGGAGAGGAAATGGGACTTCTTTATGGTTCATATATGTATTCTGTGCAAAAGCCCCTCCACAAAGGGCTGTTGATTTCCATTTCCAGAAGAACCACCACCACATTCACACTTAAGGAAGTCTATTCTCTGCCAAAGGCCTCCCTAGCATCACTTTTGTGTGTGTGAGTGGTTTTTTTTTTTTTTTTTTGGAGACAGGGTCTCGTTCTGTCACCCAGGCTGGAGTGCAGTGGCCCAATCTCAGCTCACTGCAGCCTTGACCTCCCAGACTCAAGAAATCCTCCTGCCTCAGCCTCCTGAGTAGCTGGGACCACAGGTGCATGCCACTATACCCAGCTAATTTTTGTATTTTTAATAGAGACGGGGTTTCCCTGTGTTGCCCAGGCTAGTCTCAAACTCCTGGGCTCAAGCAATCCACCTGCCTCGGCCTCCCAAAGTGCTAGGATTATAGGCGTGAGCCACTGTGCCTGGCTTCTAGCATCACTCATAACAGCTGAGAGTCCTGCTCCTTCGAGTAGTCCAATGATGCCAAACTAGAGACACTGCTTGGACCCAAGTGGCCAGTCCCAGGCCTGAGGCTCTTGGGAAGGCCAAGAATCAAAAGGATCCCTGCTGGGAATGGGAGATACTTGTTGGACACATCTACTAGTATCCTGAAAGTGAGGACTCAGAAAAGCCGTTCAGGAGTCCCCACCAAATTCCAATTGGTTCAGCAGAGAGGCTGGTAAGTAGAATATAACAGCTGGGATCAAAGTTGACAAGCCTATTATTCCTGTTATTACTTCAAGCCAGGACAACCAGGTTTAGCCCCTCTTATACTCACCATCCACAACCCCCACTTCCTGCTTCTGAAATTTTAGGCCAGGAAACCAAAAAAAGATGATGCTTTTAAAAGAACAACAACCACAATAGCTTGGGCAAGCTGGGATCAGTACTACTCAGTGCAAACCTGCCTGCTGATTGATGCCAAATAGACTCAATGGGAGTACCACCTCCTTATGTATTAGCAGGCTATGTGCTGGGGAATCCCACCCCAAAAAGGGCCCCACGCCACAGCAGAGAGACATCCAGAATGGCAGGAACACTGGGGTTCAAGGGAACTAAGAATATTTTGCTTTCAATAAACAAAGGGGCTATGGAAGGTAAACAAGATTCTTTGAGAAAGAATCTGAGTTGCAAAACCTGTCAAAGAATTCTCAGCCATTGTCATATCAAAAGACATTCTATAGACAATTCTATAGACACAACTGATTGGAAAATAAAATATCTACTATTATTGGGGTTTAAGTTCAAACAGTTTTTTTGTTTATTTGTTTGTTTAAGACGGCATCTTGCTCTTGTCGCCCAGACTGCAGTGCAGTGGCGTGATTTCGGCTCACTGCAAGCTCCAACTCCTAGGTTCAAGCGATTCTCCTGCCTTAGCCTCCCGAGTAGCTGGGATTACAGGCGCCTGCCATCGTGCCCAGCTAATATTTGTATTTTTAGTAGAGACGCGGTTTCACCATGTTGGCTAGGTTGGTCTCGAACTCCTGACCTTGGGTGATCCACCTGCCTCAGCCTCCCAAAGTGCTGGGATTACAGGTGTAAGCCACCGTGCCCGGCCCAGATAGTTTTAAAATTTTGTTTGAAGGCATGAAAACAAAACAAATGAAGGCTTGCACACTGCATCCCAAAGCTTTTTCATGATCACTGACAATAGACTTTCTGGGGAAAAAAAAAAGAAATCAAAATATATTATTTTATTGTTACTGAACAAGTAAGCTCATCTTAAAAACATACTCAGGCTAGGTGCAGTGGCACATGCCTATAATCCTAGTACTTTGGGAGACCAAGGAGGAAAGATCACTTGAGGCCAGGAACTCGAGGCTACAGTGAGCCAAGATTGCGCTACTGCACTACAGCCTGGGTGACAGAGCATGACCCTGTCTCTAAAAAAAATAATAGTAATAATGATAAATTATTTAGTCTTTAAAACTATACTTTGAGGCAAACACCACCATCCCCATTTCACATATAAAGAAACTGAGGCCCACTGAGCTTAGAGAACTTGCTGTGGCATGCAGCCAATAAAGTCGGCCTGCCTTGAACACTTGCCCTAAGGAAGAATTATCAGTGGCTCTACCATAGCCGAGGAACCTCTCAGCAGGGTTCTCCAGGAGGGTCTCTAGAGTGCCTACACCTCTGCCCATCTAACAAGGAGGTTGTCCAAGACACAGCACTCTGGTTCATGACCAGCCTCTCCTAGTCCTCTGCCTGGCACTCCCACCCCTTCAAAACTAAGTCTTGTATTTTGAAGCCCTACTGTTCTCCTCCAGCCACATGGTTGGTCCTCTCCATTAAAAGAAAAAAAGAACTCACACATGAATTTTTCCTTGAATATATTTAACTCAAGCGGTTTTAATAAATAATTTTGGGTTCAAATGCCTCTTTGAATTTGTCCTGTCCCTCACTGGTATTTATATATTCTTTAGTAAATTAAACTATGGCAAACAGAAAGCTTTGGGGGGTTGGCTGTAATATTGGTAAACTCAACACGATGTTTCAGAGATAAAAGTAATGTATATATCTAATAATTTATTCCCAGAGATAACACTGTGCTGAAAGAGATCAGGATAATATGCAACATACACAATTATCTGATTGTTTGCCTACTTAAATTTTAATGACTACATATACATGCCTATTTAATCATATTACTTTTAGCCTTTAGGTTTACAAATAGCAATTTGAAACCTGTTAATTTTCTGATATTCTGTGGTGTTTATCTGACCATTTACTGTTTGCCCACAAGTGCAGCAAACAATTAAAACTCTCACATTTAGAGCATGCTAACAGAAGCAGTTAAAAATGGAAAGAATCCAGGATAAGACCCAACTGGGGTTAAAAGAGTAAGGGTAAAGTCGAACATTAATCATCAGTAACTTTCTTCCAGTCCTCAGGGGCACAAACCTAGTCTGTAGCCATGCACTATTTATCATTTGTCTCAACAAAGACCATGTTAGGGGTAAGAAATCTCTTCCAGGTATAAACACCCAAACACCCATGTCTTTCTGCCACACCAAAGGTTTTTCTGTCCCCTGAAGACAGAATCAGATCAGGAATCATATCTGTTTCACATTCCAAGTCTCATATTCTTAACAGTATAAGTAAAAAGAGAATAAACTAGGGAGTCTAGTTGACTTATATATAATCCTTCAAAAAGAAAAAAATAAGCACAAGGGCAATAGTAAAAGAAGGCCCAGTGCAGTGGCTCACGCCTGTAATCCCAGAACTTTGGGAGGCTGAGGTGGGAGGATTGCTTGAGCCCAGGAGTTCAAGATTGGCCTGGGCAACACAGGGAGACCTTACCTCTACAAAAATTAAAATTAAAAAAATAAGCCAGGCATGGTGGTACACACCTGTGGTCCAGCTACTCAGGAGGCTGAAGTGGGAGGACTGCTTGAGCCCAGGAGGCTGAGGCTGCAGTGAGCTATGATTGCATCACTACACTCCAGCCTGGGTTACGGAGTAAGACCCTGTCTACAAAAAAGATATTTAGCTAACAGTGAAGTACTGTTTTTTAATATCCCACTCCTTTCTTCAGCTTGAAACAGCTTAAGAAAAACTAAACAATAGTTT
>NC_045449.1:47174734-47176378 GCF_002776525.5 Piliocolobus tephrosceles | reverse complement strand
CTTTTTTTTTTTTTTTTTTTGAGACGGAGTCTCACTCTGTCGCCCCGGCTGGAGTGCAGTGGCCGGATCTCAGCTCACTGCAAGCTCCGCCTCCAGGTTCACGCCATTCTCCTGCCTCAGCCTCCCGAGTAGCTGGGACGACAGGCGCCCGCCACCTCGCCCAGCTAGTTTTTTTTTTTTTATTTTTTAGTAGAGACGGGGTTTCACCGTGTTAGCCAGGATGGTCTCGATCTCCTGACCTCGTGATCCGCCCGTCTCGGCCTCCCAAAATGCTGGGATTACAGGCTTGAGCCACCGCGCCCAGCCCTATTTGACCTTTTTATCACATACACGTTATTTCAAAATTTAAAAAGAAATACATATTAGAACTAAAAAATGAGTTATGCAAGGTTACAGGATATAAGATGAATATGCAAAAAACAATTAAATTTCTATATTCTAACTATAAAAAAATCCAAAATCCAAAAATAATTAAAATTAAGAAAGCAATTTACAATAGGATCAAAAACAAATACTAAAAAATAAATTTAACAGAAGAAGTATAAAACTTATATTATGAAAAAATACGGGCCAGGCACAGTGGCTCATACCTATAATTCCAGCACTTTGGGAGGTGGAGGCAGGTGGATGGCTTGAGCCAAAGGGTTAGAGACCAGCCTGGGCAACGTGGTGAGACCACATCTCTACTAAAAATATAAAGATTAGCCGAGCATGGTTGTGTGCGCCTATAGTCCCAGCTACATAGGAGGCTGAAGTGGAGGGCAGACTGAGCCAGGGAGGTAGAGGCTGTAGTGAGCCATGATGGCACCACTGCACACCAGACTGGATGATAGTGGGACAAAAAAAGAAGACTGAAAGACAGAAAGAGAAGGAAAGAAGGAAGGAAGAAAGGAAGGAAGGAAGGATGAACAAAAGAAAAAATACAAAACATTGTTCAGAGTTTTAAAAAGACCTAAATAAGCAGAAAGACAGCCTATGTCTATGGATCAGAAGACTTAATATTGTTGACACGTCAATACTCCCCAAATTGATGTACAGACTCAACTCCACACTCTTGCCAACACCAGGGTATTAAAGAGTATTAAAATCTCAGTAGGCTTTTTTGCAGAAATTGACAATCTGATCCTAAAATTCATATGGAAATGCAAGAAACCCAAAATAGCCAAAACCATCTTGAAAAACAACAAAGTTGGAAGACTCACACTTTTCCATCTCAAAACTTACTACAAAACTATAGGAATCAAGACAGTAATGGCATAAGGATGGACATACAGCTCAATGGAATAGAACTGAGTCTGAAAATTAACCTTCACAGTTAACAATCAACTGATTTCAACAAGGATGCCAAGACAATTCAATGGGGAAAGAATCTCTTTTCAAAAAATAGTGCTAGAACTGAATAAAAAGAGTAAAGTTGGACTCCTTTCTCATGCCATACACAAAAATTCAAGGCTGGGTACAGTGGCTCACACCTGTAATCCCAGCTCTTTGGGCGGCTGAGGTGGGAGGATCACTTGAGGCCAGGAGGCAGAGGTTGTGGTGAGCCAAGATTGTGCCACTGCACTCCAGCCTGGGTGACAGGGAGAGAGACACACTCCTTCTCTATCTCTCTATCTCTCTCTCTCTCTCTCTCTCTCTCTCTCT
>NC_045449.1:47060225-47174634 GCF_002776525.5 Piliocolobus tephrosceles | reverse complement strand
AAGCTGGAGTGCAGTGGCGTGATCTCGGCTCACTGCAACCTCCACCTCCTGGGCTCAAGCAATCTACCCATCTTAGTCTTCCAAGTAGCTGGGACAACACGCATGCACCACCACACTGGGCTAATTTTTAAATTTTTTGTGGAGACTGTGTCTCCCTGTCTTGCCCAGGCAGGTCTTGAGCTTGTGGGCTCAAGCAATCCTCCTGCCCTGGCCTCCCTAAGTACTGGGCTTATAGGCACCATGCCCAGCCTGTGAAGAACTCATAACTCAATAAGAAGACAAACAGCTCAATTACAAAATGAGCCAAGGATGTGAACAGAGACACAACAGTCAATAAGCAGATGAAAAGATGTCATTAGTCATTAGGGCAATGCAAATCAAAGCCACAATGAAATACCACTTCATACTCACTAGGAAGGCTATATTCAAAAAGATGGACAATAACAAAGTCTTGGGTGCAGTTGTTTTGGGAGTCTGGCATGGGGTTAAACATGGGATTACCATATGACCCAGCAATTTCATGCCTAGGAATATATCCAAGAGAATTGAAAAGATATTCACATAAATAGCTGTACATGAATGTTCAAAGCAGCATTATTTATCTCATAATAGCCAAAAAGTGCAAACAACCTAAAGAATGGAGAAACAAAATGTGGTATATACAGAGTGGAATGTTACTCAGTCATAAAAAGGAATGCAGTGCTGACACATGCTATGACACTGGTGAACTCTGAAAACATTATGCTAAGTAAAAGAAACAAGACATAAAAATATTGTATGATTCCATTTATGTGAAATATACCAAATAGTCAAAACCATAGAAACGGAAAACAGATCAGTGGTTGGTAGGGGCCAGGACGTAGAGGGAACAGTGAGTAACTGCTAATAGTCCGAGGTTTTCATTTTGGTGTGATGAAAACATTCTAAAATTGATTGTGGTGATTGTTGTACAACTCTGTGAATATACTAAAAACCACTGCATTGCACAGTATTTTTTCTTTTTCTTGAGACACAGTCTTGCTCTGTTGCCCAGGATGAAGTGCAGTGGTGTGTTCTCAGCTTACTGCAACCTCTGCCTCCTGGGTTCAAGCAATTCTCCTGCCTTGGCCTCCTGAGTAGCTGGAACTGGGACTGCAGGTGCTCACCACCGCTTCTAGCTAATTTATGTTTTTTCTTCTTTTTTTTTTAATCAAGATGGGGTTTCACGCCATGTTGCCCAGGCTGGACTTGAACCCCTAGGCTCAAGCAATCTACCTTCCTTGGCTTTGAATGACACATTTTAGATGGGTGAATTCCATGTTATGTGAATTATATCTCAATAAAACTGTTAGATAAAAGCAAGGAAGGAAGGGAGGGAAAGAGGGAAAAAGAAATACCCCTTCTGCTGGCCAAAGGTGAGAAGAGCCTTCTGCTGGCCAAAGGTGAGACAATACGAGCTTCAATAATTGTAACTGTAATGAATTAAAGGCATTAAGTGGGCCAGGCATGGTGGTTCACGCCTATGCCTATAATCCTAGCACTGTGGGAGGCCGAGGCAGTTGGATCACCTGAGATCAGGAGTTCTAGACCAGCCTGGCCAACATAGTGAAACCCCATCTCTACTAAAAATACAAAAAAATTAGCCAGACGTGGTGGCACGTGCCTGTAATCTCAGCTACATGGGAGGCTGGGGCATGAGAATCGCTTGAACCCAGGAGTTGGAGGTTGCAGTGAGCCGAGATCGTGCCACTGCACTCTAGCCTGGGTGACAGAGCGAGACTCTGTCTCAAAAAAAATAAGAAAGCCATTAAGTATGTTTAATTCCATGAATTTTATATATATTTAAAATATATATATTTTTGAGACACAGTGTCTCTCTGTCACCCAGGCTAGAGGACAGTGGCGCGATCTCAGCTCACTGCAACCTCTGACTCCTGAGTTCAAGCGATTCTCCTGCCCCTGCCTCCCAAGCAGCTGGGATTACAGGCACGTGCCACCACGCCCAGCTAATTTTTTATATTTTTAGTAGAGACAAGGTTTTGCCATATTGGCCAGGCTGGTCTCCAACTCCTGACCTCAGGTGATCCAATTGCCTTGGCCTCCCAAAGTGCTGGATTACAGGTGTGAGTCACTGCACCTGGCTGAATTAATCATATATATATATGATAAAAATATATATATATATTATTTTTCTTTTTTTTTTTTTTGAGACAGAGTCTTGCTCTGTTGCCCAGGCTGGAGTGCAGTGGCATGATCTCAGCTCACTGCAAGCTCTGCCTCCCAGATTCATGCCATTCTCCTGCCTCAGCCTCCCGAGTAGCTGGGACAACAGGCGCCCGACACCAGGTCCAGCTAATTTTTTGTATTTTTAGTAAAGATGGGGTTTCACCGTGTTAGCCAGGATGGTCTCAATCTCCTGACCTCGTGATCTGCCCGCCTCAGCCTCCCAAAGGGCTGGGATTACAGGCGTGAGCCACCGCACCCAGCCATTAATTGTAATTTTCTAAATGATCACCTTCAAAGTTTGATAGGGAACCAATTCATTATCTTGAAAATTAGTAAATACAGAAAAAGAATCAAGCATTTATCCTGCTTTTTCTATATGAATTTGGTAAATAATAGTTGAGGAGAAATGTCTCTATAAAACTATTCCATCTAACAAATAAAAAGTGATAAAATTAGAGTATCATGATTTTGTAACTCCCAACAAACAGCTGCTAAGATCACAAAAAGAGACACAACCAGACATCATGTGTTTCCTATGGGCATGCCAAATACTACCTATATAATCTTGCTAAAAGGATCAAGCCTTAGTTTTTTTGTTTTTGAGATACAGTCTCATTCTGTCGCCCAGGCTAGAGTGCAGTGGCATGAATATAGCTCAGTGTGGCTTTGACATAATGAACTCAAGCGATTACCCTGCCTCAGCTTATTTTTTTTTTTTTTTTTGAGACACAGCCTCCCTGTTTCGCCCAGGCTGGAGTGCTGTGGCGCAATCTTGGCTCATTGCAACCTCCGCCTCCTGGGTTCAGGCAATTCTCCTGCCTCAGCCTTCCAAGTAGCTGGGATTACAAGTATGGGCCACCATGCCTGGCTAATTTTTATATTTTTAGTAGAGACGGGGTTTCTCCAGGTTGGCCAGGCTGGTCTCAAACTCTCGACCTCAGGTGATCCACCTGCCTCGGCCTCCCAAAGTGCTGAGATTACAGGCCTGAGCCACTGTGCCTAGCCTCGGCTAATTTTTAATTTATTTTTTTGGTAAAGACAGAGTCTTACCATGTTGCCCAGGAAGGTCTTGAACTCCTGGGTTTAAGCGATCCTCCTGCCTTACCTCCCGAAGTGCTGGGATTTTAGGCATGAACTACTATTATATGTTCAGCCAAGCCTGAGTTTGAATCAGACTCCTGCTAATTTGTAAGAAATACAGAAGACAGGACAACATGCTGAACTCCAACAAGAGTATGTAATTAGTAAAATCCAGGGAAATTCTCCAGGTCAAACCGCCCAATTATTCAATAAGTAAATTGTAAAGAAATGAAAGAAAAATTCAAGATTAAGAGATTTAAAAGATATGAATTTTTTTTTTTTTTTTTTGGAGATGGAAACTCGCTCTGTCGCCCAGCTGGAGTGCAGTGGCCGGATCTCGGCTCACTGCAAGCTCCGCCTCCCGGGTTCACGCCATTCTCCTGCCTCAGCCTCCCGAGTAGCTGCGACTACAGGCGCCCGCCACCTTGCCCGGCTAGTTTTTAGTATTTTTTAGTAGAGACGGGGTTTCACCAGGTTAGCCAGGATGGCCTTGATCTCTTGACCTTGTGATCCGCCCGTCTCGGCCTCCCAATATGAAAATTTTTTAAAATGAGCAACATCAAACTATAGTGCTCAGGGATACACATTTGGGTGATAAAAGCATTCATGGAAAAATGAAAGGAAGTGATTATTATAAGGACAGTTGTAGAGATTAGTATGGGGAACACGGAAGGATTTCTGGAGCAGCTGGAAAAGTTTTGGTTCCTTTGCCTGAGTGGTATTCACCTTATAATAATATTAAACCAGCCGGGCACGGTGGCTCACGCCTGTAATCCCAGCACTTTGGGAGGCCGAGGCGGGCGGATCACGAGGTCAGGAAATCGAGACCATCCTGGCTAACACGGTGGAACCCCGTCTCTACTAAAAATACAAAAAAATTAGCCGGGTGTGGTGGCGGGCGCCTGTAGTCCCAGCTACTCAGAAGGCTGAGGCAGGAGAATGGCGTGAACCTGGGAGGTGAAGCTTGCAGTGAGCCGAGATGGCGCCACTGCACTCTAGCCTGGGCAACAAAGCGAGACTCCATCTCAATAATAATAATAATAATATTAAACCATGCATATGATTTTTGTGGTTTTCTATTTTATTTAAAAAAAAAGAAAGAAAAGAAATTCAGATGAAGTTGTGCTGTCATGCTGCTCCCCCTCCCCAGCGAATCCAAATTGGGTAAGCCTTTGGATTCAATTACCATTTTACAGGAAATTCAGAGGACAGAGGAACATATTAAATGATGCCATGGAGATGCAATAGGTAAACTCCAGACAGAACAATATTTTAAATATATAAATCGCAAGAAAAAAAGGGAAAAAGAAATGGAGGAAGAAAACTACAAATTAAAAAAGAAGTGCTGCCGGGCGTGGTGGCTCACACCTGTAATCACAGCACTTTGGAAGGCTGAGGCGGGTGGATCACAAGGTCAGCAGTACGAGACCAGTCTGACCAACATGATGAAACCCCATCTCTACTAAAAATACAAAAAAATTAGCTGGGCGTGGTGGCGGGTACCTGTAATCCCAGCGACTTGGGAGGCTGAGGCAGAAGAATTGCTTGAAATCGGAAGGCGGAAATTGCAGTGAGCCAAGATTGCGCCACTGCATTCTAGCCTGGACAATAAGAGCAAAACTCCGTCTCAAAACAAAAACAAACAAACAAAAAAAGAGCTGGGTGCAGTGGCTCACGCCTGTAATCCCAGCACTTTGGGAGACTGAGGCGGGTGGATCACGAAGTCAGGAGTTCAAGACCAGCCTGACCAACATGGTAAAACCCTGTCTCTACTAAAAATAAAAAAATTAGCCAGGTGTGGTGGTGCGTGCCTGTAATCCCAGCTACTCAGGAGGCTGAGGCAGGAGAATCACTTGAACCCGGGAGGTGGCTGGTTGCAGTGAGCCGAGATCGCACCACTGCACTCCAGCCTGGGTGACAGAGGGAGACTCCATCTCAGAGAAAAAAAAAAGAACCTGGGCATGGTGGTTCATGCCTGTAATCTCAATACTTTGGAAGGCTGAGGAGGGAAGATCACTTGAGCCCAGGAGTTTATGACCAGCCTGCGCAACATAGAAATACCTTGTCTTAACAAAAAAATTGAAAAATTAGCCAAGCATGGTGGCCCATGACTGTAGTCCTAGCTACTCGGGAGGCTGAGGTGGAAGGATCACTTGAGCCTGGGAGGCCAAGGCATGACTGCACTACTATACTCCAGCCTGAGTGACAGAGACCCTGTCTCAAAACAAAACAAAAGTATATTTAAACACAAAACACTAGTATGCAATGAAGAAGTGGACAGGTACACAAACAGGGCAGGAGTGGCCATGGGCTGATGTTTGCTGGGGCTGGGTGATGGATACATAGGGTTTATTACACCATTCTGCATACCAAACAAATAAACATAAAGAAGGTAATAACCCAGGAGTAAGTCTAGTTAGCAAATACACTCAAGGGAGTCTTACAGTGTTGCTGGAGGGGGTCATGCAGCCAGAGCAAGGAGGGGAGCCCTATCAGTGGCATGACCCTGTACCTATAAAATAAGGACAAACCACTTACTGGGGAGATGCCCAGAGACACTGGTCACAAATCCCCAGGAAAGGACTCCTGGCTTCCTTCTTTCACAAGCATAAGTGAAATAATCTCTTCTTAGTATGCCTAATACCTCATTAGCAAATGTCTGAGTGTTCTAATATACAAAATAATATAGAGCAGGCTGGGTGTGGTGGCTCACCCCTGTAATCCCAGCACTTTGGGAGGCCGAGGCAGGTGGATCACCTAAGGTCAGGAGTTCGAGACCAGCCTGACCAACACGGTGAAACCCGTCTCCAAAAAATACAAAAAATTAGCCGGGCGTGATGGTGGGCGCCTGTAATTCCAGCTACTCAGGAGAATTGCTTGAACCCAGGAGGCAGAGTTTGTGGTGAGCCGAGATTGCGCCACTGCACTCCAGCCTGGGCACAACAAAGCGAGACTCCGTCTCAAAATAATATAGAGCAAAGGAAAGACAGTTCTTGCTCTGGATGACCTGGCAATCAGATAGGTAAGATAAAATAACGACAAAGGGCATCTCAAAGGATATCACAAGGATATCTGAGCGGCCACCTAGAGTATCATTCAACACATATATCTTGAGTACCACCTTTATAGGGCCAGGAGAACACCAGAGATACCACCTTAAATACTTCCTATGCACCTACATCTTAAAGACCACTGAGAAAAGTAACATCTGTTGAGTGCTTACTCTGTGTCAGGCATTGTCTTAAATATTTTACATGAGTTAATTCTTGCATTCCTCAAAACAACCCTATAAGTTAGATACTATAATCATCCCCATTTTACTGTTGAGGAAACTGAGGCAAGAGAGGTTCAGTTCATGCCTAAGATCACAGAGCTAATAACTGGCAGGACCTGGGGTAGCACTCGGTGTTCTGGATCCAGAACCTGTACTTTTTAACCACTATGGTATATAGCAATGGTTCCCAACTGGGTATGATTTTGGCCCCCAGGGACATATGGAGACATAATGTGATTGTCACAGCTTTAGGGGGCCAGGTGAGTGCTCCTGGTATTTAGTGGGCAAAAGTCAGGGCTTCCTCCAATACACAGGACAGACCTCACAACAAAAAACTGTCCAGCCTAAAATGTCAATAATGCTGAGCTGAGAAACCCTGATAAACAGGGAAGACATGTCACTGAACAAGTAATTATAAACTTAACAAGGGTTACAAACGAGGAAGTAACCAATTTCCTTAAAAAGCTGTCCAATTCGGCCAGGTGCGGTGGCTCATGCCTGTAATCCCAGCACTTTGGGAGACCAAGGCAGGTGGACCATGAGGTCAAGAGTTCAAGACCAGCCTGGCCAACATGGTGAAACCCTGTCTCTACTAAAAATACAAAAATTAGCTGGGCAAGGTGGAAGGCGCCTATACCATCCGAGTACGGGAGACTGAGGAAGGAGAATCGTTTGAACTTGGGAGGTGGAGGAGGTTGCAGTGAGCCGAGATCATGCCACTGCACTCCAGCCTGGGTGACTGGGGGAGACTCCATCTCAAAACAAACAAAAAAGATCTGTCCAACTCAAAGCGGGTTTTGTTTTTGTTTTTGTTTGAGATAGGGTCTCGCTCTGTCACTTAGGCTGGAGTGCCATGGCGCAATCACAGCTCACTGCAGCCTTGACCTACTAGGCCTAAAAGATCCTCCTACCTCAGCCTCCCAAGCAGCTGGGACCAAAGGCGCATACCACCACGTGCGGTTAGGTGTTTTTGTTTTGTTTTGTTTTTGTAGAGATGAAGTCTCTCTATATTATCCAGACTAGTCTAGAACTCCTGGGCTCAAACAATCCTTCCACCTCTACCTCCCAAAGTGCTGGGATTACAGATGTGAGCCACCAAGTCTGCTCAAAGTATGATTTTTTAAAGACATTTTTTCTTCATGAACTTTACAGATGAAGATTCTCTCAATTAAAAACGGTATGTCTGCTTTTAGCCTGGCTCTAATAGGATCAGAGGTTTTGTGTGAAATCAGTCACACTCTCACTGCTGTCTGGTGTTAGGGGTTTAGTTTTTTTTTGTTTTTGTTTTTGTTTTGAGATAGTCTCTGGAGTGCAGCGGCATGACTTGGCTCACTGCAACCTCTGCCTCCCAGGTTCAAGTGATTCTCCTGCCTCAGACTCCTGAGTAGCTGGGATTATAGGCGCCTGCCACCACGCCCAGCTAACTTTTGTATTTTTAGTAGACACGAGGTTTCACCATATTGGCCAGGCTGGTCTCAAACTCCTGACCTCGTGATCCGGCCACCTCAGCCTCCCAAAGTGCTGGGACTACAGGTGTGAGCCACCGCGCTCAGCAGGGATTTAGTTTATAATTGTGAAATGGATGAGGCCATACTGAGACGTAATCAGTGACCTCAGATCTGCTGGGACCACGATTCAATATTACAATAACCCAAAACTTCAAATTAAAAAAAATTATATATATATTTACATTTAAAAAAATAAAACAAGGAGAAAGGATAAGGTCAAACCAAACTCAGGCACCTTTATTTTACCAAGGGTTCCTCCTCCAGATGCTAATTATTCAATTTATTCTATTCTACTTAATTTATCTCTGTTCCTTATTTGTCACCACTCAGAACCTTCCCATTAGTTCTAGCTTTGCAATTCCTGTGATCCCTGGTATCCCTTTGACACCAGTCTTTTTTTTTTTTGAAATGGAGTCTCACTCTGTAGCCCAAGCTGGAGTGCAGTGGCATGATCTTGGCTCATTGCAACCTCCAATTCCGGGGCTCAAGCAATTATCATGTCTCAGCCTCCCAAGCAGCTAGAACTACAGGTGTGTGCCACCATGCCCAGCTAATTTTTTTGTATTTTAGTAGAGATGGGATTTCACCATATTGCCCAGGGTGGTTCAAGACCCTGAGCTCAGGCGATCTGCCCACCTTGGCCTCCCAAAGTGCTGGGATTACAGGCATGATCCCAGCATGACACCAGTCTCAATACCTTCCTACTGCATCCAGCTCTGGGATCTAAGCCAGAAAAACCTGAGATCGCATCCTAGCTCTGCAACTCACTGGACCTCAGTTTCTTTTGCTTTTCCAAAAAGAAAAAAAAAAAAGGAGATTGTACCATCCCCTCAAAGGATAACACTTGGTTAAATGGAATAACACCTGGCTCCTTGTAGGTGTTCAGTTTTCATCATTGCAAAATTTGAACGCACAGGATCCTTTCTGAATCGAACAAGTTAATATCCTTGACGCAGGCGAACAGAGCTCAACCTAAATGCTAATACCTACCTCCTTCCTCACCCCAATCCTCTCCTCTAATGAAGTCAAGCTTATATAATGCCTTCCCCTTTATGATAAGCAAAAGAGGGCAGCAAACAGTGGTAAAGGCTTTGTCTTGTTTGGCCCTATCCTTCAAAGTGAGGTCACTTAGGGTTGAGGGGCAACAACTCTGCTTTGCCCCCTCAACTTGATTACAATTTTAAGTCTATACAGATCTTTAACTGGAGCATTTGCACCCTCCTGCCCCCAATAAACATGGTTCTACCTTCTTTAGGTAGTTTCCATAAATGCCAGCAAACTTTCAATCTGATTACTACTACCTCTTCCAGTAACAGACTGGTGAGAAATAAAGCCAAGGATTTGTAGTCGGGCCCAGGTTTGAATTCTGGCTTCAGCACTGATCAACTGAGTTAACTTTAGAATAAACAATCTAACTTTTGAGCCTCAGCCGCAGTTTCCTCACTGGCAAAATGAAGTCTTATGTATTATTTTATTTTTAAATTTATTTTATTTTATTTTTTTGGAGACAGAGTCTCCCTCTGTTGCCCAGGCTGAAGTGCAGTGGCACAATCATGGCTCACTGCAACCTCCACCTCCTAGGTTCAAGTGATTCTCCTGCTTCAGCCTGCTAAGTAGCTGGGACTACAGGTGCCTGCCACCACGCCTGGCTAATTTTTGTATTTTTAGTAGAGGTGAGGTTTCACCATGTTGGACACATTATTATTATTATTATTATTATTTTTGAGACAGAGTCTTGCTTGGGGGCCTAGGCTAGAGTGTAGTAGCACAATCTCAGCTCACTGCAACCTCAGCCTCCTGGGTTTTAAGCGATTCTCCTGCCTTAGCCTCTGGAGTAACTAGGATTACAGGCGTGCGCCACCACGCCTGGCTAATTTTGTATTTTCAGTAGAGGTGAGGTTTCACCACGTTGGTCAGGCTGGTCTCGAACTCCTGACCTGAGGTGATCCACCCACCTCGGACTCCCAAAGTGTTGGGATTACAGGCGTGAGCCACCGCGCCAGGCCATATTATTTTAATAGATTGATCTGTATTACCTAACTTTGAGGTTGTTGTAAAAATGTCAATATATTTAAATAAAGAACCTGGCCAGTACCTGGCATCTAACAGGCACTCAATATTAACAGTGGCAAACACTATACACTCTAGCCCTTAATACAATGCTAAGAATCTTGGTTAAAATATCTGCAGACAGGGTACATTTGTAGAATGAAATAAGCTGTAACTGAGGAGTCCAATATTCCATGAAGTTTCTCAATATTCTACCAGTAGAGTGATGCTCCAGAGTCCAGAATTTCTCTGAGATTTTCCACGCTTGCCCACAGGCAGAGCTGACTACCCTAACCTTGCTGGTCACCGCCACATGCTTTATACTGACTTGAACATGTGCTCTCACCTTTGTCTTCCTTCCTGTCCCCTCTTTGAGACTATGACTTCTCTGAAGGCAGAAATGTAGCTTATTTTTTATAATAAATTGCAAAATAAATGTTTGTTAAATAAAAACCCCCCAAAAAGCCAAAAACGTTAAAAACTGCTAAGCAGAGTCAACTCCTATATGGAAGGAATCTAACTTTTCCCTTTAAGCAAGTCAACTGCACAAGACCCAACTGTGTGGACAGCACTGAGGCAAAACTAAATGAAGTGAGAATTAATACAGTTCACACCGTCATGCCTTATTTAAATCACCAAGATTACAAGAAACATTCCTGTCACCTGGCTCAATCCTGTTCCTAGTCTTCTGCCTGAGGCTCCCCTGAGCTCCTACAGTTCAGACTAATTTCTTGGCATTCTGTTTAAGAATCTTAATTTGATTCAATGGTAAAGCATGAAGTTCTCATTTTAAATTGTTTCTTTTTTTGTTTTGTTTTTGTTTTTGTTTTTTTGAAAGAGTCTGGGCTCTGTCGCCCAGGCTGGAGTGCAATGGCGCAGTCTCAGCTCACTGCAACCTCCACTTTCCCAGGTTCAAGCAACTCTCCTGCCTCAGCCTCCCGAGTAGCTGGGATTACAGGCACCCGCCACCACGCCTGGCTAATTTTTGTATTTTTAGTAGAAACCGGGTTTCACCATGTTGGCCAGGCTGTCTCGAACTCCTGACCTCAGGTGATCTGCCCTCCTCAGCCTCCCAAAGTGCTGGGATTACAGATGTGAGCTACTGCCCTATGTCTTTTTTTTTGAGACAGGGTCTCACTGTGTCACCCAGGCTGGAGTGCAGTGGCTTAATCTTGGCTCATTGGAGACTCTGCCTCCCAGGCTCAAGTGATCCTCCCACCTCAGCCTCCCAAGTAGCTGGGACTACAGATGCCCGGCATCACACCCAGCTAACTTTTGTGTATTTTGTAGAGATATGGTTTCACCATGTTGCCCAGCCTGGTCTTGAAATCCTGGACTTGAGCAATCTGCCCGTCTCAGCCTCCCAAAGTACTGGGATTATCACAGTGTGAGCCACCATGCCTGGCTTAAGTTGTTTGTATCTTACAAGTTCCTCATATTAATGTCCTTGTCATTTTGTCTTACCAACACTATAAAGGCAGATTGCTCCAAACAATCCCCTCTTGCCCTCCACAAACTATACAGACACCTCCCTAACTTAGTGGGCAGGAAGACTATACAATCACACCAGCAAGAATAGCAACTGCCCAGTGCTCTCAAATGGAGAGGGGTGTTGTATTCATCAATGGTAGGGACAGCAAGATACAAAACAAAGAATTTATTGTTCAGCAGCAAGTTTAGTACAACATGGGCAAACCCACAGCAGATACTTCCTAACAGAGCGCAATGTGCAATTCGATATGGCCCTTGTTTTTTCCTTTTTTGGGGGAGACAGGGTTTTGTTCTATCACCCAGACTAGAGTGCAGTGGCACGATCATGGCTCAGTGCAGCCTTGACCTTCTGGGCTCGAGCAATCCTCCTATCTCAGCCTCCTAACTAGCTGGAACTACGGGCATGTACCACTATGTCTGGCTAATTTTTTAATTTTTTTTTTTTTTTTTTTTTTTTTTTTTGAGACGGAGTCTTGCTCTGTCGCCCAGGCTGGAATGCAGTGGCCGGATCTCGGCTCACTGCCAGCTCCGCCTCCCAGGTTCACGCCAATTCTCCTGCCTCAGCCTCCCGAGTAGCTGGGACTACAGGCGCCCGCCACCATGCCTGGCTAATTTTTTTGTATTTTTTAGTGGAGATGGGGTTTCACCGTGTTAGCCAGGATGGTCTCGATCTCCTGACCTTGTGATCCGCCCATCTCGGCCTCCCAAAGTGCTGGGATTACAGGCTTGAGCCACCGCGCCCGGCCAATTTTTTAATTTTTTTTAACAGATGGGGGTCTCAAATTCCTGGGCTCAAGCAATCCTCCCACCTTGGCCTCTCAAAGTGCTGAGATTACAGGCATGAGCCACCACGCCTAGCCAGACTGAGCCCTCCTGACACTCGCCCCTGCCTTTCTGGTAAACATTCTCTTACCTTTCCCATTCCTATGAGTAGGACCTGAGAGCTCTCACCTTTCTCCTTCACTTATAAATGTTGACATGCCTAGATCAGGGACACCTCCAAATGTCAAATATTCACGTGATGCCTGGACATCAGAGGTGGAAGCAGTTTTCTCATTCATGTGGTCAGAGGAGCAAAGATTCCTCCTCAGTATGCTGAGAGATTAACGTACAAAGGCAGGGGATTAACCACAGGACCAGGAGTGGTGGCTACAACAGCCAGGGGAAAAAAGCTTAACCGTGGCCTTTTGTGGGGGTGGTGTTTTCTGACACTAAACTGGATCATATCGAAGTTAAGTTAAATAATTAACAGAAGTACAGCCTTACCTGGAACCCTGGATCTTAAGAAATAGAGAAACTTTCCATTCTTGGAGTGCATAATGGCTCTCTTAATAAACTCTACAACAGATTGACAGCGGTCCTCAAACTTAGGATGACACCACAGGCTGAAGGTTCCTGCCATGGAAAATTAAGAAGTAAAAATTTTAAAACTTACTTTAGAAGATATGAGAGGCTGGTTTGAATATTTTAACAATGATTCTCACTTTTGGGAGGGCAGTTTGGGGGCAAGCTGGCTCAAAAGTCTCTGAAGCTACCTGTTCCTGCTTATCTCACAGTTAACTGTAAAAAGATGTTGCCTTTCATAAGACATAAATTAGATCTTACAAAGTTTTTGTTAAGTAAATAAAAGTTAAGTACTCCTTATCCGAAATGCTTGAGACCAGAAGTGTTTCAGATTTTGGATTTTTTTCAGATTTTGGAATATTTGCATTATACTTACCCGTTGAACATCCCTAATCCAAAACTCTGAAATCCAAAGTGCTCCAATGAGCATTTCCTTTGAGCATCATGTCAGTGTGCAAAAAGTTTCAGATTTTTAAGCATTTTGGATTTCAGTTTAGGGATACTCAACCTTTAATACTTTCAAATCAGAAAAAAAGATATGAAATTTTTCATCAAGTATGAACATTAATCTTTAAATCACAGACCTCCTCTCTCTCTATATATGTACTTATGTATATTAAGTATAGGTACAGTCATGCATTACTTAATCAGAGGACTATGTTCAGAGAAATGCATCATTAGGCGAATATCAGAGTGTACTTATCCAAACCTAGATGGTGTAGCCTACCACACACCTAGGCTATGTGGTAGAGCCTATTGCTCCTAGGCTACAGACCTGAATAGCATGTTACTGTGCTGAATACCGGAGGCAACTCTAACACAATGGTAAGTATATGAATACTTAAACATATTTATGTTTAAGTATGTACCTAAACATATTTAAACATAGAAAAAGTACAGTAAAAATACAGTAATATAATCTTATGGAACCACCGTCATATATGTAGTCTATCATTGACCAAAATGTTGCTAAACAGTGTATGACTGTGTGTGTGTGTACACATATAAGCAGGTCTTTGAATAACATTTTGTCAGTGTTGTTTCCTTGTAACTTTTTTTTTTTTTTAGATAGGATCTTGCTCTGTCACCCAGGCTGGAGTGCACTGGCGTGATCTTGGCTCACTGCAACCTCCACTTCCTGGGTTCAAGTGATTCTCCTGCCTCAGACTCCTGAGTAGCTGGGATTACAGGCACCTGCCACCATGCCTGGCTAATTTTTGTATTTTTAGTAGAGACGGGGTTTCGCCACATTGGTCAGGCTGGTCTCGAACTCCTGACCTCAAGTGATCCACCTGCCTCGGCCTCCCAAAGTGCTGGGATTACAGGTGTGAGCCACCATGCTTGTTCCCTTATAATGTTGATAAGAAAAAAAAATTGATTTCCAGCCAGGACCACTGTCTGTGTGGAGTTGACACATCTGCATGGGTTTTCTCTGGGTATGCTGGTTTCCTTCCATATCCCAGAGATGTTGTGTAAGGTGAAATGGCATGCTAAGCTGTGCCAGTCTGAGTGAGTGTGGGTGTGTGGGTATACACCCCTCGATGGAATGGTGTCCTGTCCAGAGTTGTTCTGCCTTGCATCCTGAACTGCCACAATAGGCTCCGGCCACTTGTGATCCTGAGCTGGAATACTTGGGTAAATGATTATCTAATTTGTTTTCATTAATCTTTCTTACAAGTGTGTATAGTTTACATATATTTCACTGTTTAATATTAGAAGTGTCTTGGTCTTTTTTTTTTTCTTTGAGATGGAGTCTAGCCCTGTCACCCAGGCTGGAGTGAAGTGGCGAGATCTCAGCTCACTGCAAGCTCTGCCTCCTGGGTTCACGCCAATTCTCCTGCCTCAGCCTCCTGAGTAGCTGGGACTACAGGCGCCCACCACCACGCCTGGCCAATTTGTTGTATTTTTAGTAGAGACGGGGTTTCATCATGTTAGCCAGAATGGTCTTGATCTCTTGACCTTGTGATCCGCCCACCTCAGCCTCCAAAAGTGCTGGGATTACAGGCGTGAGCCACTGCGTCTGGCTGTGTTTTGGTCTTTATGTAGAAGTTTGGTCTTTATTCCAGCCTGACCAACATGGAGAAACCCCATCTCTACTAAAAATACAAAATTAGCCGAGCATCGTGGTGCATGCCTGTAATCCCAGCTACTCGGGAGGCTGAGGCAGGAGAACTGCTTGAACCCAGGAGGCAGAGGTTTCGGTAAGCCAAGATTGCACCACTGCACTCCAGCCTGGGCAATAAGAGCGAAACTTCATCTTAAAAAAAAAATAAATTGGTTTTGTTATGTGTCTTTTTGCTTAAAGTCAGTTTCTAAGAACCTATTTAAGAACCTGTTAATGACCTTTAAGTGAGGACTGACTGACTTATGTACGTACACTGACCCTTGAATAATGTTGGGGGGGGCATGAACCCAATCCCAATGGCCCAACATCCTCCTCAACCCCACCAAAATCAAAAATCCACATATAACTTTTGACTCCCCAAAAACTTTACTAACAACCTACTGTTGACTGAAAGCCTTATCAATAATATAAATAGTTGATTAACATATGTTTTGTATGTGACATGTATTATATACTGTATTCTTACAATTAAGCTAGAAAAAGGAATACTATTAAGAAATATTTACTATTCATTAAATGGAAGTGGATCATCATAAAGTGATCATAAAGTAGATCATCATAAAGGTCTTCATCCTCATTGTCTTCAAACCAAATAGACTGAGGAAGAAGAGGAAGAGGAGTGTGTCTCAGGGTTGGCAGAGGTAGAGAAGGTGGAAGGGGAGGCAGGAGAGGAAGGCACACGTGGTATAAATTTATAGAAATGTTATAATTTGTCTGACTTTTTTGCTTTTTCTATTTTTTAGAAACAGGGTCTCACTCTATCACCCAGGCTGGAGTGCAGTGGTGTGATCACAGCTCACTGCATCCTCGAACTACTGGGTTTAAGTGATCCTCCTGCCCTAGCCTCCTGCATAGCTGAAGCTACCAGCCCACGCTAGTCTTGAACTCCTGGCCTCAAGTGATCCTCCTGCCTTGGCCTCCCAACTGCTGGGATTACAGGCATGAGCCTCCACACTCAGGCTTGGTTTTTCATTTCTCTAAAAATGTTTCCATATGGTACCAATTCTTCTTCCCATTTGCTTTGGTTTTAGTGCCCATATCATCGAAGGGTCCAAGTCTAAAATAACTCAAAAGCAGTCTCAAATAACCTGAACTCTTCTGCCAGACTGCCTGACATCAATGTTTTCTGGCACTGTTTCTTCTATGTCTTCTTCCTCGTCATCTGGCACTGGCTCAGAAGAACTCATCTCCATCAAGTCATCTTAACCAGTTAATTCCTCTGATGTGGTGTTCTTGAATTTATCTAAAATCCCTATCTTGAAATCCTTCACCCCTCATCTTCTATTTTTGCCATATCTCTTTCATGATTTCCTTGATTGGCTCTGTCACAGATCCTATGAAGTCACACATAATTTCTGGACACAGTTTTCTTCAGCAGGAATTTATTGTTTTCAGCTTGATGGCTTTCACAACTTTTTCTTTTGAGACAGGGTCTCACTCTGTTGCCCAGGCTGGAGTGCAGTGGCATGATCACCTGCTCACTGCAGTTTTGACCCTCCCAAGTACCTGGGACTAGAGGTATGCATGACCATGCCCAGCTTATTTTTGTATCTTTTGTGGAAATGTGGTTTTACCACATTGCCCAGGCTGGTCTCTAACTTCCAGGTTCAAGTGATTTGCCCGCCTCAGCCTCCCAAAGTGCTGGGATTACAGGCATGAGCCACTGCACCTGGCCCACAACTTCTTCTATAACAACTACGGCATCTTTTTTTTTTAGATGGAGTCTCACTCTGTCGCCCAGGCTGGAGTGCAGTGAAGCGATCTTGGCTCACTGTAACCTCCACCTCCCAAGTTCGAGTGATTCTCCTGCCTCAGCCTCCCAGGTAGCTGGGATTATAGGCATGCGCCACCAGGCCTGGCTAATTTTTGTATTTTTAGTAGAGACGGGGTTTCGCCATGTTGGCCAGGCTGGCCTCACACTCCTGATCTCAGGTGATCCACCCACCTTGGCCTCTCAAAGTGCTGGGATTATAGGCGTTAGCCACTCCACCCGGGCAACTATGGTATCTTCAATGGAGAAATCCTTCCAGACATTCATGATGTTCTATCAGTGTCTTCTTCCACAGCACTTAAAATCCTTTGCATAGAGTACCAAGTGCAATGAGTGTGAAAGGTCCTTATGACCCACCTGATCTAGAGGCTGAATTAGAGACGTTGTGTCTGGGGGCAAGCAGACCACTTTGACACCTTCAGTGTTGAACTCATGGGGTTCTGGGTGGCCAGGGGCATTGACCAATATCAAAAGAGCTTTAATGGCAGTCCCTTACTGGCAAGGTACTTCCTGACTTCAGAGACAAAGCACTGATGAAACAAATCCAGAAAAAAAGGTTCTCATTGTGCATGCCTTCTTGCTGTACAACCAAAAGACTGTAGCTTTATAGGTAAAGGTAGTCCTGATTATTAACCCAATTGCATTTGCACAAAACGAGAGAGTTAGCCTACCCCTTCCTGTCTTAAATTCTGGTTCTTACTTCTCTTCCTTACTAATAAATATCCTTTGTGGCATTTTCCTTCCCCCAGAATAGGGCACTTTCATCTTCATTAAAAACCTGTTCAGGCAGATATCCTTTCTCCTCAGTGATTTTCCCCATGGTGTCTGGGAACCTGTCTGCTGCCTCTTGGTCAGTAGAAGCTATGTCTCCTGTTATCTTGACATTTTTCAAGTCAAATTGTCCTAAAATTATCAAACCACCCATTGCCAGAATTAAATTCTCCAGCTCTAGTTCCTTCACTTTCCTCTTGCTTTAAGTTGTCATATAACGACTTTACTTTTTCCTAAATCATATTAATCTATAGGTATGCTTTGCTTTTCTGTTTTCTTTTTTGAGACAGGATCTTGCTCTGTCACCTAGACTGGAGTGCAGTGGAGCAATCATGGCTCACTGCAGCCTTGACCTCCCAGGCTCAAGCAATCCTCTCACTTCAGCCCCGTGAGTAGCCAGGACCACAGACAGGCATCACCATGCCCAGCTAATTTTTAAATATTTTAGATCTCACTATGTTGCCCAGGCTGGTCTTGAACTCCTGCCCTCAAATGATCCTCCCGACTTAGCCTCCCAAAGTGCTGGGATTACAAGCATGAGCCACTGCACCCGGCCAAGGTATCCATTTCTTATAGTAGCAATCTGGCACCCATATAAAAGCTGCATTTTCACTATGAGATTAAAAAGTATTTCACAATAAATGAAAGCAGAAACAGTGGCTTCACGAACGAATGTCTTTTCCTTTTCTTTCTTTCTTTTTTTTTTTTTTTGAGACAGAGTTTCGCTCTTGTTGCCCAGGCTGCAGTGCAATGGCATAATCTCGGCTCACCACAACCTCTGCCTCCCGGGTTCAATCGATTTTCCTGCCTAAGCCTCCTGAGTAGCTGGGATTACAGGCATGCACCACCACATCCAGCTAATTTTCTATTTTTAGTAAAGACGGGGTTTCTCCATGTTGGTCAGGCTGGTCTCGATCTCCCGACCTCATGTGATCCGCCCACCTTGGTCTCCCAAAGTGTTGGGATTACAGGCGTGAGCCACCACACCCAGCCTTTTTTCTTTTATTACAACAGTCCTTATGCTGAATTCACTTATCTTGAAATGGTGAACAACCACAGCTGCAGACCTCAAACTATGTACAAACGGAGCAATTTTTCTTGTGATGTTCTAACTTTTCTCTGCTTCTTAGGAGAACTTCCAGCAACACTAGTGGCACTAGTGGGTCCCATAGTATTATTCAAGGTTTACTGTATTGCACTAAACACAATGAAAACTATATAAGAACGATGAGAGATCAATTTTTACTGTGATACACAATTAGCTGGAGAGATAAACGCTCACGTGGTGATGACTAGTGTCACACAGCATTTTTTTTTTTTTTTTTTTTTTTTTTTTTGAGACGGAGTCTCGCTCTGTCGCCCAGGCTGGAGTGCAGTGGCCGGACCTCAGCTCACTGCAAGCTCCGCCTCCCAGGTTTACGCCATTCTCCTGCCTCAGCCTCTCGAGTGGCTGGGACTACAGGTGCCTGTCACCTCGCCGGGCCAGTTTTTTGTATTTTTTTAGTAGAGACGGGGTTTCACCGTGTTAGCCAGGATGGTCTCGATCTCCTGACCTCGTGATCCGCCCGTCTCGGCCTCTCAAAGTGCTGGGATTACAGGCTTGAGCCACCGCGCCCGGCCCATCACACAGCATTTTAAACAGATACTTCCAACACTTGAACTCACCACAGTAGTAACAGGGAGTTGGCTATGAAATATTACAGTAGTACATCCAGTATGTAACAGTTAATTTTATGCAGTTATGATTTAATACCGCACCTTTACATTTGTTTACATTTTCTCTCAACAGTGAATGGTGCCATGTACGGTTTGTGTGTATAAGTTTTGATAAAGTTTTAACTTTTTATAATAGATTCGTATTTATTTTATGGTAGCAAATGTTAAAATAGACTAGTATCCACATATATTTTATTCATTCATAACATACCTTTTTAACTTCTTTGATATTTCTAGGCTAGTTTATGTGTAAGATTTTACAAACTGTCACAAATCTCCAAAAAATTTTCCAATGTATTTATTTTTTTAAATCCATGTATAAACAGACCTGCACAGTTCAAACCCAGGTTGTTCAAGGGTCAACTGCATATACTTCTTAGAGACCATGTGGAATAGTCGCGGAAAGACAGGAACAGCAGTTTTCTGGGTCTCATTCATTCATGTGTGTGTTCAGTGCAAAAAATAAAAATCTAAGTCTTTCCTTCTTTAACTGCAAAACCCCATGCCACCATATTACAAAGATCCTACCTCAAACTTTAAAATCCCAAATGGAAAAGGGAATCTGAACTCCTATGACTTAAAAAAATAAAACAACAAAAAACTCAAAAAAATGAAGCACCAGATTCCAAAGGAATCACCCACAAAAAAAAAAAAAAAAAAAAAAAGGGCCAGGTGCAGTGGCTCATACCTGTAATCTCAGCACTTTGGGAGGCAAAGGTGGGCAGATCGCTTGAGTGCAGGAGTTCAAGACCAACCTGGACAACAGAAAAATCCCCGTCCTGGTCAGGCACGGTGGCTCACGCCAGTAATCCCAACACTTTGGGAGGCTGAGGTGGGCAGATCACCTGAGGTCAGGAGTTCGAGGCCAATCTGGCCAACATGGTGAAACTCTGTCTCTACTGAAAATACAAAAATTAGCCAGGCATGGTGGCATGCGCCCAGGAGCTACTCAGGAGGCGGAGGCAGGAGAATCGCCTGAACCCAGGAGGCAGAGGTTGCAGGGAGCCGAGATTGTGCCACTGCACTCCCCTGGGCAAGAGAGCGAGACTCTGCCTCAAAAAAAAAAAAAAAATTAGTTGGGCATGGTGGCACCCATCTGTAATCCCAAATACTCAGGAGACTGAGGCAGGAGAATCGCTTGAACTCAGAAGGTGGAGATTGCAGTGAGCCGAGATCATGGCACTGCACTCCAGCCTGGGCACAGAGCCAGACCCTGTCTTTAAAAAACAAAACAAAAACAAAACAAAACAAAACAAAACACAAAAAAGGGATACTAATCAGTCAAGAGAACTGCAGATTTGGGTCTCTCTACCTACTCTTACAGTATAACTTTAAAAAGACAAAGACAGGCCGGGCGCAGTGGCTCAAGCCTGTAATCCCAGCACTTTGGGAGGCCGAGACGGGCGGATCACGAGGTCAGGAGTTTGAGACCATCCTGGCTAACACGGTGAAACCCCGTCTCTACTGAAAAATACAAAAAGCTAGCCGGGCGAGGTGGCTGGCGCCTATAGTCCCAGCTACTCGGGAGGCTGAGGCAGGAGAATGGCGTAAACCCGGGAGGCGGAGCTTGCAGTGAGCTGAGATCCGGCCACTGCACTCCAGCCCGGGCGACAGAGCAAGACTCTGTCTCTAAAAAAAAAAAAAAAAGAAACAAAGACAAATGCTCCACTGCAAACTGGTAACTGGTAACTGAAAGGCCCACAAGGTTTCCATTAAAAATTCCAGTTATAGGCCAGGCACTGTGGCTTATGTCTATAATCCCAGCACTTTGGGAGGCCAAGGCAGTAGAACTGCTCCAGTCCAGGAGTTCAAGACCAGCCTGGGCAACATAGTGAGACGCTGTCTCTACTAAAAAAAAATTATTTTTTAATTAGCTGGGCATGATGATGCATACCTCTAGTCCCACCTATTAGCAAGGTTGAGATAGGAGGATCACTTGAACCTGGGAGGTTGAGGCTACGATAAGGAGGGATCTCACCACTACACTCCAACTTCCAACTTGGGCAGCAGGGTGAGACCCTGTCTCAAAAAAAAGAAATTCCACTTATTGAAGGAAGCAAAGTCCCTTTAACAAAACGTAACTGGTGGCCAGGTGCAGTGGCTCACGCGTGTCATCCCAGCACTTTGGGAAGCCGAGGCAGGCAGATCACATGAGGCTAGGAGTCGAGATCAGCCTGGCCAACAAGGCGAAATCCTGTCTCTACTAAAAATATAAAAATTAGCTGGGCGTGGTAGTGCACACCTGTAATCCCAGCTACTTGGGAGGTTGAGGTACAAGAATTGCTTGAACCCAGCCAGACATGGTGGCTCACTCCTATAATCCCAGCACTTTGGGAGGCCAAGGCAGGCGAATCATGAGGTCGGGAGTTCAAGACCAGCCTGACCAACATGGTGAAACCCAGTCTCTATTAAAAATACAAAAAATTAGCTGGGTGTAGTGGCAGGCGCCTGTAATCCCAGCTACATAGGAGGCTGAGGCAGGAGAATCGCTTGAACCCGGGAGGTGGAGGTTGCAGTGAGCCGAGATCATGCCACTGCACTCCAGCCTGGTGACAGCGAGACTCTGTCTCAAAAAAAAAAAAAAAATTGTTGAACCCAGGAGGCGGAGGCTGCAATAAGCCGAGACTGCGCTACTGTACTCCAGCCTGGGTGACAAAGTGAGATTCCATCTCAAAAAAAAGAGAAGTAATCAGAGAACCATTTGAAAGACCTCTCATTCTTGGCATCTTACCTATCAAAAACTTAAAGGTCAAGTATTTATTTATAATTCCCATGGCCTAGTCGTTTGAATAGGTTTAACAAAATACTTCACTCTGAAAAGCTTTGCTTCATATTTTGTTTTTTGCTTGTGTATTTTCGTTTTTACAAACAGCAGAACAGGAGGCAGTCCCCCTCATCTACCCCACCTAGTTCATTCCCAGGTCATTGAATTGAAGTTCCTTTCTCTTCATGTTATCTCTAAGGTAGAAGTGGGTATAGAGGAAACCATGGACAAAGCTGTGCTGACCTAAACAGCTACTTCCTGCCTTACAAGAGAACCAGGCAGTATGGGCTGAGAGTGGGGAAGATGCTGTGGTGCCTGAGAAGAGGCAGGACAGAGGCTCTTACCTCAGATGCAATGTCTCAGAGCATTCATTTAAGGTTGACCACCATGGGAAGATTGTGAGGGATGGGAAACAAATCCCTGAAACACCCCAAAGTTCTCTATGCTTTTTAAGTTTGTAGCATACACAGGTATTTTGACAAATGATGTATTACCCAGCCTCAGAACCAATGACCATCACAAGTTTCTGGCCCAAGTTAAATACAGAATGTCTTGATACAAAGTCAATCCAGAGAGCTGTGTTTAACGCTTTTAGGCATGACTGGCACATGAAGTACCACCTGATCACAAAGGAAGAGGTACACTAGGAGGATGGCAGATAATCTAAAGCATGTTGATCTCACAAACTCTTAGCATTTTAATGAATATTTCCTAAGAGACTACTACACTGACAAAAAGAGGAAATTATCACCATGCTGCCTGGGAGAAAGTGACTATCAGACAAAGAAATTCAGACACGCCTGTAATCCCAGCCCTTTGGGAGGCCAAGGCGGGTGGATCACCTGAGGTCAGGAGTTCAAGACCAGCCTGGCCAACATGGTAAAACCCTGTTTCTACTAAAAATACAAAAGTCAGCCAGGTGTGGTGGCACAGGCCTGTAATCCCAGCTACATGGGAGGCTGAGGCAGGAGAATCACTTGAACCCAGGAGGCGGAGGTTGCAGTGAGCTGAGATTGTACCACTGCACTCCAGCCTGGGCGACAGAGCGAGACTCTGTCTCAAAAAAAAAAAAAAAAAAGAAATTCAGAACAGAACAGTTACAGGATCAACGCTAAATTCTCCTCTTTGTATATGTGATTTAACAAAGTATCTCTAGATGATAAGTTTAATTCCAAACAAAGCTTGTGAGAATTTGCCTAATGGTCCTAGGTTCTTTCTTCCTTTTACCTAAAGAGTTTTACTGGCTCAATACTTGGCAGCCTCTCCAACAGCTTTGTTCAGGCCCTCCTATTTAGGAGACAAGATGCTGCTGACAAGACTTTTAAATGGAACTCTTACTCTCCCTTCCCTACCCCCTCCATTTCTTCTAGTGACTGAAACAAGTGCCCATATCAATATTCAACTGAGTCTAAGATAATTTTTCCCCTATTCGTAGTTCCATTCCCATGAATCTCTTCCACAAAAAAGTCAGACAGCAAGGGCAGAGCAAGGCAAGGGGGGGAAGAAGGCTCTCTTATCAGCATCTCTTACCTCTGTAGTGCTCCATTCTAGTGTGGTGGGTGATACCCTGCGATCGGAAACTGAGGCTCAGGATGTAACGAGGATCAGAACTGTCTCGTACCAGGAAAGAACCATCTGGTTTCCCTTTCAGCTTCATCTCTGCATCTTCCCAATTCATTGGCCCCCAATACCAACCACACTATCAAAGACAAGAAGCAGTCCACTAGTTATCAGGACAGAGAAATGTCACAGTTTTCAGCACAATCTATCTTAACATGGGACAACCCTCTGCATTCTCTCCAAAACATTTCAATAGGTAAAAGCCACTTACACGTGTCTCAACCATTAGCAATGAACATCACGCTCACTATACTTTTAGCCCTGCAAAGTAACAGAATAATAATTCTGGCCGTGAGCTGTGGCTCATGCCTCTAATTCCAACACTTTGGAAGGCTGAGGTGGACGGATCACTTGAGGTCAGGAGTTCGAGACCAGCCTGGCCAACATGGTGAAACCCCATCTCTACCAAAAATACAAAAATTAGCTGGGTTTGATGGCACATGCCAGTAATCCCAGCTATTCAGGAAGCTGAGACAGAAGACTAGCTTGAACCTGGGAGGCGGAGGTTGCCTTGAGCTGGGATTGTACCACTGCACTGCATTCCAGCCTGGGTGACACAGTGAGACTATGTCTCAAAAAAAAAAAAAAAAAAAGGCTGGGTGCAGTGGTTTACACCTGTAATCCCAGCACTTTGGGAGGCCAAGGCAGGTGGCTCACCTGAGGTCAGGAGTTCGAGACAAGCCTGGCCAACATGGTGAAACCCCATCTCTACTAAAAATATAGTAATTAGCTGGGCATGGTGCTGGGCGTCTGTAATCCCAGCTACTCGGGAGGCTGAAGCAGGAGAATTGCTTGAACCCAGGAGGCAGAGGTTGCAGTAAGCCGAGATCATACCATTGCACTCCAGCCTGGGCGACAAGAGTGAAACTCAGTCCCAAAAACAAAACAAGACAACAACAACAACAAAAAGAAACAAAGAATAATAATTCTACAATTATGTTACCAAAGACCCTACTAAGAAAAGAAGAGGGAATTTGGTCAGTTAATCTATCAAAATCAGCTTAGACTGTAAACATTTCTCCAACAACCTTTATCATGTCCAAATTTTTTTCCCAAATTCAATTTTATTATATCTCATGGAATTAACAGCAGTAGCACACTGCTTTTGTCACTGTAAATATGGAAGAAAGTAAACTATTCTTCCTCTAAAAACAATAAATAGGGGCTGGGTGTGGTGGCTCATGCCTATAATCCTAGAGTTTTGGGAGGGAGAGGCAAGAGGATCATGTTGAGCCCAGGAGTTCAAGACCAGCCTGGGAAAAAGCAAGACCAGTCTCTACAAAAAATATAAATAAATTTTAGCTGGGCTTGGTCGTGCGTGCCTGTAGTCCTAGCTACTCAGGAGGCTGAGGCAGAAGGATCCTTTGGCCCAGGAGTTCGAGGCTACAGTTAGCTATGATTATGCCACTACCCCCTAGCCTGGGCAACAGAGCAAGACCCTGTCTCTAAAAATAAATAAACAAATAAATAAAGGTGTGCCCAGGTACAGAATTTAGCTAATGGGAGAAGTGACCTGCCAGTCCTTAGGTACCACCTACCTTCTCCAACTCTCGAAGGCTGGCTGCAAAGCTGCTCGAGTCAGGCCGATAGAGAGGACACTGGAGGTGCTGTGGGGGTTGGCTGTGCAGGGATTCAGCTGCTCGGATGGGAGCAATCCGGGGAAATGCATCTGCAGGGCAAGAGAGTGGTGGTCACCTGTTTACCCTCACTGCTTCCAACCACAAATAGACCCTCCCCCAAAAACAGAAATGCTAACTGAAGAGGGCAAGGCATTAGAAGCTAAGCTGGAAAGGGTAGAAGCCAAAGCAGTGGGAAAGAGCTGGATGGGCTGGAACAAAAAGCTGTGTGGGATTGTGTAAGCTGTGAAGGATGGGTGGGGGCACTTAACCCCAGGAAAGGGGAGGGGAGCTGCTCACTAACCTGACTAAGGTGACTACTTCAGGGGCTTCACCAGCCTAGAGCGATTCCAACTTCTCCCACCTCGAAGTGAAGTGCCGATAAGGCAGCCTTGGAAATAGTGACTCGCTTACTTGCCCAGGAAGAGTAATGATTTTGCCAGGCAAGTAGAAAAGAATGCTGATTTCATTCATTTTATTCCTTGGGTACTGGTAGCTGGCAAAGCAGGTGTGGGCTACTGAATGCTTGGTACTTATTTACAAGGCTGCAGTAAATACTAAAAGCTTAGAATAACCACAGAACCTTGAAAACCAGCAACATATTAAACCTCACTATCCTGAAATTAAGGCAGTTTCTTAAGTGATATCTACTCAAGGATTGCAAAACAGTCTCAGCAGCAAAGAGATGAAAAATTCAGTAGTCTTTTATCCCTAACAAAAATCAGATTGACCTCCATAAAGAAAACGGGTTAGGAAAATCAGTTCTCGGCCTCATTTCCAAGGAGTCTGGTACAGCCAAGGGGAAAAGAGTTAAACTTTCTATAAGCTATTATTTCCATAAATAGATTTCTCCCATCCTTCTATGGTACAAAGTTTCACTCTGTACTCCCAACTCTTACAAGTCTTGCCTCTAAACTAAGCTAACCTGGGGCATGGGGTGGAGGAGGCGGAGGTAGGGGGAAAGACTGCAAGGAAGACCCCATCGGAGCCACAAGGACAGATGTAGGCAGCGTCCCACTGATATCATCTAGAAGAGAGAACAAAAGCAAGAGGTTCAGAAATATGAGCACAGAATGAGCACAGTGAAGGCAGAGGAGAGGGAGAAGGACTATCAGGCTGCCCTCTGGGGCAGGATGGCCCAACCTTCACCCAGTCTTTTTGGACAGAGGGCAACAATCACCTTACTCTGGTTTGCTTTTGGAAAGCAGGGTAGTAAGGATATTCCTAATGCAGCCCAATAGCAGTGGGTTCAAGGCAAGATAAATGTAAATCGAATTAATATATGCACAGTATTATAGCATGCAGGTGAGACCCATTTAATTGCTTAGGGAGATGATGGGGTACTGAGAAAGAGCTAGGAAATAATTAAGTCATCATCGGAAACCCAGAAGCGTGGTCGGCCCCCAGCAAAGAACAAGTCCCTGTAGCTCACCCTCCCACTAGGCAAGAAGGAGAGGGGAAGAAACTATACCTAGGAGGCTGAGGCTTCTTCTTGGAGGAGGAGGGGGAGTTGGAGGGTGTGGAGAGGTCAGGCCCCGCTGAGAAATGTCCACATCCACAAGCGACACAGTTTCACCTGAGGGATTCATGGTGCAAGCAAGTTACAGAAGCGCCTTGCCCAAAGCTGACACAGAAAGCAAAGGGAAGCAAAGGGCAAGCAGGCAAGGCTGGGGGTCTGCTGCTCTCAGAAAGCTCAAAACCTAATGCCCCCAGGGCTGAAATCACCCCAACACCAGGAAGTCAATTTTTAAATTCTATCATTAAACCTTGGCCCTGTTAAGGGTCAAGGATTCTTTTTTTTTTTTTTTTTTGAGACGGAGTCTTGCTCTGTGGCCCGGGCTGGAGTGCGGTGGCCAGATCTCAGCTCACTGCAAGCTCCGCCTCCCGAGTTTACGCCATTCTCCTGCCTCAGCCTCCGGAGTAGCTGGGACTACAGGTGCCCGCCACCTTGCCCGGCTAGTTTTTTGTATTTTTAGTAGAGACGGGGTTTCACCGTGTTAGCCAGGATGGTCTCGATCTCCTGACCTCGTGATCCGCCCGTCTCGGCCTCCCAAAGTGCTGGGATTACAGGCTTGAGCCACCACGCCCAGCGGGTCAAGGATTCTTTAGGATAAAACCATGGGACTGACAGTGGAAAACCATCTAATTCTGGTTCTGTCACTGACTTACAACGTACCCTCAAACAAGAGGTCTTCTTTATCCAATGGAACCCACACCATTTATTTTTTCAGAACTGTGTATCAATTTCTGCCTTAGGAAGCAAGCCAAGTGGCTTGTTATATGCCCAAACAGACATGGAAAGCAAAGGCCAGAAAACCAAAGAACTGCACAGTAAGCAGAATACAGATAGAGTTTCCAATGTTAGTCCTAACTTCTTCCTAGAGGGCAGTCCATATCTTAATTTTCCAGAGTATTCACGCATAAGAGAATCTACATGAATAAGATATCTGTTCTTAATAGCTAAGGCTACAAAGGCCGAAAGTACAATTTATATTCCTAAAAATTAACTACTTTCACAGTCAGACAAAAGTCAGATAATCTAAGAGGCAGCTTCTCCATAGGAACTTGGTGGGAGGAGGCACATGGCCTCTCTTCTTCCCAGCATGTCATGCAGTTCTGTTCCCTGCCATATATATATAAGACTCCTTGCCACCCAACTTGGTCTATTCCCTCTCCACTTGAGTCATGAGAGGATGAAGGGTATTTTATTAATATTAACACAAGCTGATAGCCAGGAATAGGGTTATTTTGGCAGGCCTGATCCACAGGTCAGAACTCAGAATTTCTCTAATTTAGCCCTTAGGGTATTCCTTCCAACACCTTTTTTTTTTTTTTGAGACGGAGTCTCGCTCTGCCGCCCAGGCTGGAGTGCAGTGGCCAGATCTCAGCTCACTGCAAGCTCCGCCTCCCGGGTTTACGCCATTCTCCTGCCTCAGTCAGCCTCCGGAGTAGCTGGGACTACAGGCACCCGCCACCTCGCCCGGCTAGTTTTTTGTATTTTTTTTAGTAGAGATGGGGTTTCACCGTGTTAGCCAGGATGGTCTCGATCTCCTGACCTCGTGATCCGCCCGCCTCGGTCTCCCAAAGTGCTGGAATTACAGGCTTGAGCCACCGCGCCCGGCCCCAACACCTTTTTTTTATTCAGGGCTGAATGTATCCCTCAGCTAGTATTTTAATGTTTCCCCATTAAGAAAATGAGGTGACCAATATTTACCAAAAGGACAGAAACTGGATTTTCAGAACCTAAATACACAGTTTTTTTTACAAAGGGTCTTGAATACTAATTAAATAAACAGAAAAGCTCTTCTAAAAGTCATCAGTGAGACCGGGTGCAGTGGCTCACGCCTGTAATTCCAACACTTTGGGAGACCAAGGTAGGCGAATCACTTGCACTCAGGAGTTCAAGACCAGCCCGGGCAACATCGTAAGACCCCGTCTCCACAAAAATAAAAAAATTAGTCAGGTATGGTGGTGCATGCCTGTAGTCCCAGCTATTCTAGAGGCTGAGGTGGGAGGATCATTTGAGTCTAGGAAGTCGAGGCTGCAGTAAGCTGAGACTATACCACTGCACTCCAGCCTGGGAGACAAAATGAGGCCCTGTGTCAAAAATAAACAAACAAAAGTCATCAGTGGAAGTTCTAGAAAACTGGTACCAGACTCACCACACAGCTTGGTAATTGAGAGCCTGGCTGCCCAGAGCAATGCAATGGGGCCAGACAAGCATGTTTCCTGACAGGCCAGAGCAGTCTAGACTGTTGGTAGGGCACTTAACATAAAGGATGTCATTCCAGAGGGCTGAAGCTGACCTGAACCTCAAACCACAAATGTAGGTAGCGTTCCTTTTTTTTCAGACAGAGTCTAACTCTGTCGCTCAGGCCGGAGTGCAGTGGCAAAATCTCTGCTCACTGCAACCTCAGCCTCTTGGGTTCAAGTGATTCTCCTGCCTCAGCCTCCCGAGTAGCTGGACCACAAGGTATGCAGCACCATGCCCAGCTAATTTTTTGTATTTTTAGTAGAGACGGAGATTCACACCAAGTTGGCCAGGCTGGTCTGAAACTCCTGACCTCAGGTGATCCGCTCACTTCAACCTCCCAAAGTGCCGGGATTACAAGCCTAAGCCACTGTGACCGCGACCAGCCATGTTCCTTACTTTAAGGAGGAAACAACTATTAACTAGAAAGACACGCTATCACAACATAAGATTTTTAAATTCTGGGCTTGGATAAGAACAGAGACCTCCTTCTCCACTACAGTAGATGTCTATACAGGTACCAATTCACTTGTTTTGACAGTTCACAGCAGTCTACCCAGCTGCAGGTCTCATTGGCCTGCTTAACATTTTCCTGGAAGCATCCATGCCCAAATCATATGTCTTCCAATCACCTTTTTGAGGGACATTATATCCAAAGGAGTTTGAGATTGGGATTTTTTTTTAAAGGCTTCTCAGTCACAACCAATGAGAAGTACTCAGTTTCTGAGACACGGGCAGTGTGGCAAAGCCCCACTTTTCTACAGCTTATTCACGCAGGAGTTTCACATGTGACTGACATAATAGAAGGTCTCCATCTCTGAAAAAGCTTCCTACGAAATGAGAAGGCAGTTACCCATCATCCAAAGGAGATTCTACAGCCTTCCTAGTTTAGCAACTGCATTCCCTGCTGCAAGAGGGCAGACTTAAATTAGATACAATAAAGAACTCTAACAGCTGCAGGAACTGCAAGCCCCTAAAAAGACAAGAGCTCATGTAATCCCCTCTGCCCAAAAAAGTCTTCAAAAATAGACCAGACAATCATGGATCATTTTTATGAGATAACCCATGAACTCCCTTGGAAGCAGAGACAGAAACTGTATGACTTCTAGAGAGTCTTTTATGCACTGTGAGCCCATAAATTTGTAATTCCTAGTTTTAATTTATATGTGATGACCCTGAACTAAGCACTGCATAACTGCTAGGGCCACCCAGGTCACCCAATTACCAACAAGCAGCCTTTACCTCCAACTATAAAGCATCCAAAGTCAAGAACACATTCCATACCATAAAAATAGCCTCATCTCAAACCCACTAAGCATGGAATGAAGGAAATAACTGCAGACACGCCTACAGCTCCCTGTGACGCATCTGCAAGTGTTTCCCAACAGGTCTCAGAATACCCCTGTTTTCAGATGTCAGAAGAAAGATATTACCCTTACCTGTGAACAGGGGGCTGAAGGAGACTGGAGAAAAGGCACTTTGAGTTCTTGTCAACCTGGGTTTCCTAGGGAGTGAGAAAGCAGAGAGGGAATAGAGGGGAGAAATGAACACATACGCATTTAAGTCACTACAACACTCAGTTCCAGATGCACTGAAAAATAAAGCAAACCCTAGTCATTGTCAGCAACACTCTTGCAATAAAGCATAAAATAAAGGGGAAGAAGGAAATAATTAAGGTAATTCCTTAAACAGATTTGGCTACAGAATTCACCAGCCTACAAAGCAATGAGAAATCCCTTTGGAGCTCACCATACCCAGTACATTAAAATAGTAAAACACCTTGAGTGGTAATTAGCAAGTCCATTTCAAGAGGAAGGAAGTCTGATGCAGAGCTAACTTCCATCTGGGAGCCAAGAAAAAGGCTCTTGACCTGAACAAGCACCAGCTCAGAGCAGATTTTCCCTCTGGGCTTACCTGTAGGATAGGTCGTTCCAAAGTGAACCAGGGAACAGATTCTGACCTGAGAATAGCACTGCAGGATGCACATGCAGTCTTCAACCTTGAAGACCTCTGATTTCTGCACAATTGCCCCAAGGCATGAGTCAAAGCCATCCGCTACTAAGTGGGCCTCCTCAGATTAGGGGCTCTGCCTAGCACCCAAGAAGAGGGCCCATTCCTCTCTCTGAGCTGCCACTCACACGGCCCTCCCCATGACTTCTTGATGCTGTTCCAGGGAACCAGTCTGAAAACCCAGATCTTTTGGTTAATATACCAAAGATCACTTCTTACCACACTTTCAAGTGGCTTTTCAGCAATAAATGAAAGAAACTCAAAAGACTCCAACGAACACATTATGGCCAGAAGTGTGTTAAACTCAAAAAACTCACCTCAGAATGACTGAACTTGTTGAGGTGACAGAAATATAATATATGCTGGCCAAGCACGGTGTCTCACGAGGTCAGGAGATCAAGACTATCCTGACTAACACGGTGAAATCCCATCTCTACTAAAAATACAAAAACTTAGCCGGGCGTGGTGGTGGGCACCTGTAATCCCAGCTACTCGGGAGGCTGAGGCAGGAGAATGGCATGAATCCGGGAGGTGGAGCTTGCAGTGAGCTGAGATCGCCCCTCTGCACTCTAGCCTGGGCGAGAGTGAGACTCCGTCTCAAAAAATAAAAATAAAAATAAAAAATAAAAATATGCTATATGCTGGCTGGGCACGGTGGCTCACACCTGTAATCCCAGCACTTTGGGAGGTTGAGGTGGGCAAATCACAAGGTCAGGAGTTCGAGACCAGCCTGGCCAATACGGTGAAACCCCATCTCTACTAAAAATACAAAAATTAGCTGGGTGTGGTGGTGTGCACCTGTAATCCCAGCTACTCAGGAGGCTGAGGTAGGAGAACTGCTTGAGCCTGGGAGGTGAAGGTTGCAGTGAACCAAGATCACACCACTGCACTTCAGCCTGGGTGACAGAGTGAGACTCCATCTCAAAAAAAAAAAAAAAGAAAAGAAATATGCTATATGCTGATGATAGTAGAGATTATGATGACTATATATAAATTTGTCAAAATGAATAGAGCTGGACACTTAAAAGGGTAAATTTTGCAGTATATAAATTATACCTCAGGCCCGGTGCAATGGCTCCTATAATGTAATATAGGTGTAATGGCACCTATAATCCCAACACTTTGGGAGGCTGAGGTGGGCAGAATGCTTGAGCCCAGGAATTCGTGACCAGCCGGGGCAACGTGGTGAAACTTTGTCTCTACAAAAAATACAAAAATTAGCTGGGCGTGGTGTACACCTCTAGTCCCAGTTACTCAGGAGTGTGAGGTGGGAGGATCACCTGAACCTGGGAAGGTCAAGGCTGCAGTGAGTCATGACTGAGCTGCTGCATTCCAGCCTGGGTGACAGAGTGAGACCCTGTCTCAAAAATAAATAAATAAATAAATATAAATAAAAATAAATTTTTTTTAATTTTTAAAAATAAAATAAAATAAAATAAAAATATTTATTTATTTATTTATTTTTTATTGTTAACAATAAAACAGACTTAAAGAAAATCCTACCCCAGAATTGAGCGCCTGTCTCCTAGCATTGTAGCTGGCTCACCTTCCAAAAATACTCTTACCCAAAGGTCTAAATAGAACTTAAACTCTTTTCAACTATAAATTGCACCAATAGAAAGGGGCAAAAGCAAAGAAAATCCAAAATGAAATTCTATTTTAAATTATTTGATTTCAGAAGATGTTTATGCATTTATGTTCTAACATCGATGTCTGAGCTTCTCAGAATTCACTTCAAACAAAATTCTAAAACCATACCATGAAGATCTTATTCAGAAAGAGCTGAAACCCTGGTCCGTCTTTCTCTTGACCTAGCTTTACATTCCCTTGGCAACCTCTTCCATACTTGAGGGGTCTGATGATCACATTCACTATGAATATTCCACCCACAGCACCCACAGGAGAGGTGGCTACATAAAAATAAGATACGGCCACATAGTTTCTTTGCTCATAAAAGTGGCTCATGACTGCAGCTTAGTTCCAACAATCCAGAGGACTGGAATGCAATGTTAATTCCACTGGACATGAACTTTAGGACTGCTGAAGAGCTTCCAAGCTGATTTTTATTTGATAACTTGTGGGTACAACATTTAACCCAGCAAGTAGAAACCTAAAGCACTGGCCTCTCAAAAGGTTCACACCTCAGCCATTTGGCCGTTTGCCTCTTTTCAAAGGAAGCTGCATTACTCTGCCATCTGCCCATGCTGGGGACGAGTCTCTTCAGTGCCAAGCACTGAAGAACGGCAGGACCCAAATGCACACATCTTGCGGAGGCCTTCTCACTTCAGCTCATCTTCTCCCCCGCCCCCGGCATTTTGAAGAAGAAAAATCATAGTTTCTAGGATCTAGAAAAAGAAAAACATCTGAATCCAGGGAGAGCTGTTCGAGAATGCCAGAATGGTTTTTCCTGGCAAATAAGGGGGCCTCATGGCTGGATGCTTGGAAAGGTAAAAGGTCTAAAGTCTAGGAGGCTAAAAGGCTACTAATAAATAGGCGTGCTTCTTTCTCTCTTTGGGAAGACAAGCCAAACTACAGACCCAAAGCAGTATCTGTCTCAAGGATCCTGAGAGCATTCTAATGGCAGTCATTCATGAAACAACCAATCTAGATGACTATAAAAAAAACAACAACAAAGCAAGGTACTGATTAACATAAAATTGAGGATGGTGGTTACCAGGGGGAGGGATAAGATGTAATTAGATAGCAACACTCTTCAAAGGTATTGATAACATTCTATTCATTAAGTTTAGTGAAGGGTACCTATGCTTGTATTTTATTATTATTAAAAGACATACACTTTATATATCCCCTTTTGTATACATGAACCATTCGGAATGATAAAAGGCCATTCTAAGCTGACACACTATATTTTGGAGAGCAATATAATGGAATTTCAGATAATATTTTAAACTAATCCTCTATACTACATTCCCATGTTATTTATTCTTCCCCAGATCACCTCAACAAGCATTAGGGTGCAACGTTATACCCCTGTAACTTTGCCAGTAGGCCACTTTCTTTTTTTTTTTTTTTTGAGACGGAGTCTTGCTCTGCCGCCCAGGCTGGAGTGCAGTGGCGCGATCTTGGCTCACTACAAGCTCCGCCTCCCGGGTTTACGCCATTCTCCTGCCTCAGCCTCCCAAGTAGCTGGGACTACAGGTGCCCGCCATCTCGCCCGGCTAGTTTGTAGAGACAGGGTTTCACCGTGTAGACCAGGATGGTCTCGATCTCCTGACCTCGTGATCCACCCGTCTCAGCCTCCCAAAGTGCTGGGATTACAGGCTTGAGCCACTGCGCCCGGCCGGCCACTTTCATCTTAGCAGCAACAAAGACTGGAGGAGTAGGGTGGGATAAAACAGCATTTGGTGGGCTGTGCTTCAGGTGACACAAAAGGACAGGGCAGAAGGCCTCGGGCAAAGGTCTTTGAGACTAGCAGTCCTTTGTGTCAGCTAAGTTACTGCCTATGCTGTAGGTAACAAAAAAACAGGATGCCTCTGTCCATTTCTACCCTGCAAATTATTAACTGTACTACAACAGATTTATGGGATAAAGGAGTTAAATGCATTAGATTAGACAGAACAACAACACATAGACGTAACCATTGGCCGGTTTTCAAATTCCTTGAAACCTAAAATAAACAGTGAAATAATAATAACCTATTTGCCCATAAGTCCCCTGTACTGATGCCCTAAGACTTACACACGTCCTTTTCTAAAGTAACTTCCAAACTAGGATGTCCAAATACCAGATTTTACGGCTCCAATGCACCTCTGCCCCTGCTAAAGCACACAGTGCCAAGACAGCCAGCCTGTGCCATTTCCAACACGTCATAAGCCAGTGTCTGTTCATGTGCTACAGGCACAAAAACCATGTGTTCATTTTTAGTTCCAATACACAGACATCTGTGCAGCAAGGTCAGATCCAAAACTCCATCATAAACCCACTAAAGAACCTATAGAGGGAACTTCCAGGGAAAAGCCAAGAGGCACGGTCCAAGGTCTAAAACCTTAGAAATGATGTTGGCAGAGAGAATGTTAAGGAGTGAGAAGCACGGCACGGGACTCAAATGGACAGATTTTTTTTAAGCCCAGGAGTTCATTCTAAAACAGAGCTGCCAACCGCAACCACTTCATGGAAAAAATAGTTAAAAAGATCAACATTGTGTGGACCCAAAACCCAAACACAAAATCAGAACTTCCTCAACACACCATAAAATCATTTTGCTCTCAGCATGTCATGCTATTACTCAAAAAGACCCCTTTAGACCTGAAGACCCAAGGATACAGTGAAAAAGGTTTCTCACGTCTGCCAGGTCTGTCCACGACAGCAGGGCCCCAAACAGATGCCAAAACAGCCTGCCTCTCTTTCCAGAATTCTATCTTTCCACCCCCCACCAAATAAATCGATAGGAAACCACTATAGAACCATCCTCCACTTCTCCACCTCACTACCATGAAGACGGCCAGTAATAGCCTCATCTGTTAACCTGGTAAAAAACAAATCTTGAAAAGTGAACAAGGTACCTATTTCCAACCAAGTGTGTATTACGTGATGATTCAAAATGGTCAGATCAAATTAGATCTCTCACCAAATCCAAAGGAAGGCAATCAGTTCAACATATGAGAAACAGACATGGGAACTCCACTGGTTTTCCTGAAATAGCAATGCTAGATTACACTGAGGACCACAGGCATCAAGCCCAGCTCTTTGAATTCCAACATATGTGTGTTATAAGCCCTAGCCCAGTTCCCCAGAACAGAAACCTGATTAGTTGCTGGGTTTCTTTCTCTCTTTCTCTCTTTCTCTCTTTCTCTCTCTCTCTCTCTCTTTCTTTCTTTCTTTCTTTCTTAAAGAGATGGAGTCAGCTGGGCGCGGTGGCTCTAGCCTGTAATCCCAGCACTTTGGGAGGCTGAGGTAGGCGGACTGCCTGAGCTCAGGAGTTTGAGACCAGCCTGGGCAACACGGTGAAATGCAGTCTCTACTAAAATACAAAAAATTAGCCAGGCGTGGTGGCATGCACCTGTAGTCCCAGCTACTCGGGAGGATGAGGCAGAAGAATTGCTTGAACCTGAGAGGCGGAGGTTGTAGTGAGCCAAGATTGGGCCACTGCGCTCCAGCACGGACGACAGAGCGAGACTACGTCTCCCAAAAAAAAAAAAAAAGAGAGAGAGAGACGGAGTCTGGCTCTGTTGCCCAGGCTGGAGTGCAATGGCACATCATAGCTCACCGTGCCCTTAAACTCCTGGGCTCAAGTAATCCTCCTGCCTCTGCCTTCCAAGTATTGGGACTACAGGTGCGCACTACCACACCCAATTGGTGAACCCATTTCTTACCTTGCTTAAAAAGAGTTACCTAAGTTGGCCGGGGGTGGTGGCTCACGCCTGTAATCCCAGCATTTTGGGAGGCCAAGGCAGGCAGATCACCTGAGGTCAGGAGTTCGGGACCAGTCTGGCCAACATGGCAAAACTCCAGCTCTACTAAAAATAAAAAATTAAAAAATTAGCCGGGCATGATCGTGTGCCCCTGTAATCCCAGCCACTGGAGAGGCTGACGCAGGAGAATCACTTGAACCCAGGAGGCGGAGGTTGCAGTAAGCCAAGATTGTACCGCTGCACTCCAGCCTGGGCCACAGAGCAAGACTCCACCTCAAAACAAAAAACAAAACAAAAACAAATCTCTAAACTAACTCATACTACACTGAAGACAATATATCCATGTAGGTCCACTTACCAGACTCAAAAGCAACTAAAAGGAAGTTTTGCTTAGTGCTAAAATGTGGGAATTGTTAAACCTTCTAAAATGATTGTAAGAAGGCAGATGTTGAGAATAGCAAAGGGAATTATGCCCAGAGGTTACTGTAAAAGTCCCAAATTGTATAGCAAAGACTGTAGAAGCCCATAATTAACTCCAATCAACAATGAGGACAAAGGCATATACCCTTTGGCAAAAGACTGAAATTTCTCACCACTACCACGTCCTACCAATCAAAACAAGAGAAAAGCTAAAAATCCAAACTCATCCTCCCACTATTGCGGACTTAGGAGGTGCAGATCCACAGAAATCACAACTACCCTGGCCAGACTCACCAAGTTTCTCACAGCTGCGAGGCTGCCAGCAAGACTGGCACATAGTAAGCTGTGGAAAAGCTCACAAGCAGCACCAAATCCTAAGCATTAAAAAATTTACCAGCTCAGTCTTATTACTTATCTTCTAAAAAGCACAAACTATTCCATTTAGATTTCTCTTCTCAACAATCTATTCTTATAAGGACAGGAACAAGACAGTCAACACTCACCCATTTTACAGATGGGGGAAAAAGGGAAGCATGAAGACAACAAATTTAGTCATCTCCCAGCTGATGTTGGAGTTTACATGGAATCTAGACTTTCACATTCTCTATACAGCATGCTGCCTCCAAACAGCAGTCAACCAAACGTTTATACACAAATACCTAGCTCTTCTCCAATTCATCAAAAAAAGCCCTTGGACCAAAAAATGTAATTCTCCAGTGCCCTGAACTAAGCTTCTTTGCAAAGCTACAGCCCAATTTGCTCTGCGGCAGAAATCTGTATTGCGCTTAGTGTGAGGGTTGGTGGCAGAGCAGCCAATGACCATTAAATTCTGCTTCCAAAGGCAAAAAACCGTATAATGTTATATGCCTTTTCCTCTTCCTAATCTGTTAGACGTAGCAGCTAATTTCACGCCACACCTCGTATTTGGCATCTCTGGAATCTCAGATGAACTCCTGGTCAACATGGAACAAAGGCAAGACAAACCACAAGAAAATTAGCAACCTATCCTATGTCATTACCCACAGCTTTATTCCCGCCCTCCCCTGCATCTGATGAAAATTTCATCTGTGCTGGTAAGTGGAGCATTGAATACAGAGCCTACCACAAAAAAGCTGTTTCAGCAGCCACACACTTTTCAAGATCTGAACTCCCAGCATGAATTCACTAGGAGGCAAAGGCAGAAACACTGGCCTACCTAAAGGGGCAACACACTGATTTCTTCAGAAAGTTTGGATTTGGCCTGATCCCCAAGACAAGTCCATGGCACAGCTGTTCAGAAAGGGCAAGAAAGCCAAATCCACCCAACATTTTCTTCTTGGAGTACCCAAGTTCCCTTGAAAACAGAAGTCCATGAATGAGTGGTTCCCAGTCAGGATCAACTGGGGAGTTTTAAAAAAATTCAAACTCTTAGGCTTTTCTTTTTTTTTTTTGAGACGGAGTCTTGCTCTGTCGCCCAGGCTGGAGTGCAGTGGCCGGATCTCAGCTCACTGCAAGCTCCGCCTCCCGGGTTTTAGGCCATTCTCCTGCCTCAGCCTCCGGAGTAGCTGGGACTACAGGCGCCCGCCACCTCGCCCGGCTAGTTTTTTGTACTTTTTAGTAGAGACGGGGTTTCACCGTGTTAGCCAGGATGGTCTCGATCTCCTGACCTCGTGATCCACCTGTCTCGGCCTCCCAAAGTGCTGGGATTACAGGCTTGAGCCACCGCGCCCGGCCATCTCTTAGGCTTTTCAAAAAGCTCCCCAAGTGATCCCAGTTCACGGTAAGGTTATCAATTTATACCTGTTCTTTAGCTTTGGTTTACGGCTGCCAGTATGTCTCAAGAATCCATCACGTAAACCACAACAAAACCAATTCCAATCTTTCTGAGAATCCGCTCAAAGAAGTACAAACCACAATGGCAGTTACAACAAGGTAACTCATTTCACTGACACCAAAGTTGACAGCTTTGTAAACCAACGCTACAGATCTAACACTGGATGCCAAAGATCAGTCCACCCCTCAGAAATGCAGGAAAAAAACTCAATGTCTACGTTTGGAATTTTCATCAACTGGCCTAGAACTCATGTACCTGTCTCTACCTTGTCTATGTCTTACTGGTACTTAGAATTCTCAAATGGCCTTGAGAGAGCACAAAACTATTTTCTTGAGACAGGCTCTCACTCTGTCACGCAAACTGGAGTACAGTGGCATGATCACTATTCACTGCAACCTCCGCCTCCTGGGCTCAAGTGATCCTCCTGCCTCAGCCTCCCAAGTAGCTGAGACCACTCCCGGCTAATTTTTTATTTATTTTTTGTAGAGATGAGGGGCTTTTTTTTTTTGGTAGAGATGGGGTTTCGCATGTTGCCCAGGCTGGTCTCAAACTCCTGAGCTCAGGTTATCCACCATCCTCAGCCTCCAAAGTGCTGGGATTACAGGTGTGAGCCACTGTGCCCAGTCTATTTTCTATTCTCACAGACAGTGGTCAGCACCCAAATTTGATATGCCAAGTTCATCTAAGGGAACAACCAGGAAAACATTAAAACTTTGAACAGATGTCCAATTGATTGCTGGCCTACAATTGCATTTGAAGATTCTCCTGTCATTTGCATGCACGAGTGTGAAGGGGGGTGCGGTGCTGGTACACAGAATAAGCAAGGCGGTCAAGATGCAACACCAGCTTTTTGCCCCAAAGGCCAAACATTTCCAGCAATCTCCCTTCCAGGGATAATGGCACACAGCCACCTTGGAAAAACTTAAAAAGCTATGCCAGGGTGGGGATGGGGGGATGGTCTGAAACCATCTTCCAACAAGAGATGCAAACCAGCTGAGAAGTGTCATGGAGTATGCACTCTTTTAAGAGTGAAAGCTGTTTCCACAATTAACTCTGACCTTATGCGAGATGTTATCACCTTTGGTACCAAGTCTCTGCCTCCTCCTGAAGACCCTATCTTAAGAACTGTCAGGATAGCGGTAGCAATAGATAAAAAGGGAAACCTAACAAGAAAAGGAAGTTTGTCGGCCAGCCCCCCGCCGGTCTCACCTCCCTGCGTCCAGCTCCCGGCCCGCAGAACCTCCCATGTCTGTCAGGCTCGCAGCTGAAGCAGCCAGCTCTCCAGAAGGCCTCTTGCCGGTCCCATCCCCACCGCCGGAGCCACCGTTGCAGCTCTTGGTGCGAAAGAGGCGACTGAGGCGGATTTTGAAGGAGCCCTTCCGAGAAGGACCCGCGAGTGGCCGGAGGGGCCCGGGAGGAGGCGGGGGCGGGGGAGGTTGCTGCTGCTGCTGCTGCTGCTCCCCTCTACTCAGGCGCCCCAGAGGGACCAAGTCCTGCAGCGGGAAGGGCACCGGAGGTAATTCAGGGCCTGGGGGCTGCAGCAGAAGCCGGCCGCCCCCTCCTCCTCCGCGACCCGGGCTGCTGAGCTCCTCTTCCGAGCAGCTGTTAGTCTCCAGGCTCTCGGCCTCCGATTCCAAGCCCTCCAGGACTAGCAGCGCGTCGCTCGTTTCCGTGGGGTCCTCCCCGGCCTGCGGGGCGACAGCAGGAGGCTGGGGCTGCGGAGGGGGCGGCTGAGGCGGACACGGGCACGGGCAGCAACCCCCACCGACTGTCTTGACCCCCGGCCCTGCCGGCTGCCCGAGCCCCAGAGCCGCCAATTGCGCCTCTAGTCCAGCCGCCGGGCCCCAGGTCCGCTCGAGCGCCAAGCCCGGCGGCAGGGCCTTGGGGTCCAGGGCACAGCGGTGCCGGGGACACAGCAGTTCCGAGGGTCCCGGCTCCGGGGCCGCCTCCACGTCCTCCTCCTCCGGCGGCCGACCCACGTTGCGGAACACCATCAGCTGCGGCGGCCGGGAGCCCCGCGGGCCGGGCCGCGCGAGGAAGGGTGGCGGCGGGGGGCCATGGCCCGGAGGCGGCGGCGGCGGGCCTGGCTCGGGGGCCGCCTCTCCATAGCCAAGGAGGCGGCTCAGGACGCGGTACGAAGCGGCCGCCGCCGCCGCCTCGCCATCCCGGAGCTCAGCCCCCTGCATCGGGGAGAGGGAGGGAGGAGGGCGGGCGGCTGGAAGCCGGGCTGGGGTGTGGACTAGGCCGGGCCCGGCCGGAGCCCCGCCCGCCGCGGCCCCCGGAGCGACAGAGCTAACGGCCGCCGCGGCCTCTGCCTCATAGAGGGGGGCGGGGGACGCGCGGAGCCCAGCGCGAGCCCAGGCCGCGCTCTGCCACCGCCGAGCACCGCCCCCCAAGGCGACGTCACTTCCGGAAGGGCTTAGCCACGCCACTTTCCCCAGGGCGTGCTCGCGCTGGCCTCCACGGCGAGTGACGTCGCGCGCGCCCCCGGTCGCTATTGGCGGTGAACTGCCTGTCGGCTAGCGTTGGTCTCCTTTCCCAGCCCTTGCTTTTCACTTCCTGGGCTCCCAGGCCCAGGCCATCCCATTCGGTAGAATGGAGAGGCCTTGGAAACCATGGTCTGGTCCTGGGAGAGAGCCGCTGGCCTTGGAAGCATATGTGGTTCTCCCATCTATGCTGCTTTGCGATGTGTGACCTTGGCTGAGTCATTTCATCATTAATCTGTATCTCCCTCCTGGCACCCAGTGAATGTTTGTGGAATCACTACATGAATCGTGTTCTAGACCCAGTGCTGTACTAATAAATGTGTAACAACCAGCTCTCTGGGGGGAGAAAGGGAATGTATGCACATATATAGGTACATAAATTTGTCGTTAAGTTTTACTGACATAAAGGATGTGTAGTTCACAATTTACAAATAATAGCAAATTGGCAAATTCCATATAACTCTTTCTCACAGAATGCTTTCATTGATTTTTGCCAAACTCTGATATAGGTAGACAAACTGATTGCAGTTGACCAAGGAGTGTAATTGTAAACGTGAATGTTGGTTGATACAAGTGAAAAAGACAAAACTTAACCGGATTGTCAATGATGGGAGCAACTTCTTTGCTGAGTCAGAAAACGGTTTCAAATACTGGAAGAATATTTACTCAATTTTTGTGCTATTCATAATGTAATGGCTACAGACAACACATTAAGTTTTTGTTGTTGTTATTGAAATGGAGTCTTGCTCTGTTGCCTAGGCTGGAGTGCAATGGCGTGATCTTGGCTCACTGCAACCTCTGCCTCCTGGGTTTAAGCAATTCTCCTGTCTCGCTCCAGGTAATTTTTTGTATTCTTAGCAGAGACAGGGTTTCACCGTGTTGGCCAAGGTCAGGTTTTGAACTCCTGACCTGAGGTGATCCACCCGCCTCAGCCTCCCAAAATGCTGGGATTACAGGCATGAGCCACCGTGCCTGGCCTTCTTATCTGTTATATAGGGATAAGGATTGCAACTTTGCTTACTTGCAGGCATGTTGTGAGGATCAAATAAGATCAAGCTTTTTGTGTGGTGGAGGTGAGACTGGAGGCAGGGAGCCCACTGAAATAGTCCCAGTGGGAGATATTGAGAAATACAAGGGAAAAGGAGGAAGAATTAGCCGCAGAACTCAGTGACTTCAATACCTGAGGGTGCATTGAAGGGAAGAGGGTGGAGGGCTGAGTCCTGCAACCAGAGGGACCTTTTCAGAATGGAAGTGTGTTCATAGCCTGTGATTGTAATGGTTCGTGGTTTCCCAATGTTCTTAGGCTAATGTGTGATCTTGCGATCTGACCCCTGTGTGATCCAACTCCTGCCTCTCTAGCCACATCCCCCGCTAAGCTCCACCTTGTTCTCTCTTCCCTGCATTCCCATCAGCCTTGCGGCAGGCTCCCACACATGTGGGCATTGCATAAGCTATTCCCTTTTCTTGCAAGACTTTTCTCTTTTTGCTTAGTAAACTCCTACTCATACTTCAGGTTGAACTCACTCCTCACTACCTTAGGGAAATCTCCCTGCCTGGGCACTTCCTCCTCCCCAGGCTCTGAGATCATTCCTTTGTTGCACTTACTTGCACAGGTGTAATTTGCAATCTGTCTGTGAGGTCAGTTGATTAAAAGCAGTCCTCCCTGCTAAATTGTAAATTCTATGAGGGCAGAAGCCATGTTTGCTTTTTGCCTCTTGTGGACTCTCCAGTGCCAAGGACAGTGCCTGGAATTGTTGTTCAACCTTAAGCCCTGTAAGAGGCTCCTGAGACAAATTTTGCACAACAGAATTATCTTTCCTCACACATAAAGAGACAAACTGAAACTCAGTGAGTTATTTAGCTAGAGTCACTCAGTTCAAAAGGATGCAGTGAAAATCAAAACCAGCTCTGACTCCAGAGAGTTCATTCTGTTCCCCTGGCTGCCTCTCAGGTGTCACTCAGGTTTCTGAAGAAAAGAAGAGTGATTGAGAGGGGCATGTTTACTCACGTCTGTAATTCCAGCACTTTGGGAGGCCAAGGCAGGTCGTGGATCACTTGAAGCCAGGAGTTTAAGGCCAGCCTGGGCAACATAGCAACACTCTGTCTCTACAAAACAAATTTTAAATTAGCCAGGCATGGTGGTGTGCCCAAATGTGGTCTCAGCTACTCAGGAGGCTGAGGCAGGAGGATTGCTTGAACCCAGGAGGTGGAGACTGCAGTGAGCTGAGATAACACCACTGCACTCCAGCCTGGGTGACAGAGCAAGACCCTGTCTCTATATAGATAAATGAATAAAAGAAGAGAAATTGCCATAGAATCACACAACACCTGAGGCCTAAGAAGACTACCCAAGATCCCTAGCTTTCTCTCTGAGAAATTCTCTGGCCTCAGAGCCCAGAGAATTACAAGCCGATTACAGGCAAAGTCCGTGGCTCTTTATCGCCCTCTGCTGTCCAGCTGCTTTCCAGGCTGCAGGAGAAGCGGACTATGTCGGTTATCTGGAGTATCTCTACTTGCACAGAGTGCACAGGGGAACACACACGAGCTCTTTCCAAGGCAGGGCAAGCCATGGGGTAGACTTTTCCCATTTCCATAATTTTCCTTTTCCGTAGCCCAGATCCTGGAAAAAACATTGAAAGTTAGATTCCAAGCAAAGAAAGTGTATCTTTGCATTTGTATGACTTGAATTTGTGTTGGGTTTTTTGGTTGAGACAGAGTTTCATTCTTTTTTTGTGGTTGTTTAGATGGAATTTTGCTCTTGTTGACCAGGTTGGAGTGCAATGGCGCTATCTTGGCTCACTGCAACCTCCGCCTCCCAGGTTTAAGCAATTATCCTGCCTCAGCCTCCCGAGTAGCTGGGATTACAGGCATGTGACACCACACCCAGCTAATTTTGTATTTTTAGTATAGACAGGGTTTCTCCATGTTGGTCGGCCTCGTCTCGAACTCCTGAGCTCATTGATCCACCTGCCTCGGCCTCCCAAAGTGCTGGGATTACAGGTGTGAGCCACCGCACCCTGCCAAATTTGTGTTTATTAGGCTGACTTTATGTCTAAATATACCTCTTTCACTGAGCACTATAAAAGTGGTCCTCAGCCGAGCATGGTGGCTGAAGCCTATAATCCCAGCACTTTGGGAGGCCAAGGTAGGCGGATCACTTGAGCCTGGGAGTTTGTGACCAGGTTGGGCAACAAAGAGACCCAATGTTGTGAGGATGTTGTGAGACTGCGTCTCTACAAACAATAAAAAAATTAGTTGGGCGTGGTGGCATGCACCTGTAATCCCAGCTACTTGGGGGGCTGAGGCAGGAGACTCTTGAGCCCGGGAGGCAGAGGTGGAGTGAGCTGTGTTCATACCACTGCACCCCTGCCTGGATGACAGAGTGAGAGATCCTGTCTCAAAAAAGTAAAAATAGAAAATAAGTTGGGCACAGTAGCTCATGCCTATAATCCCAGCACTTTGGGAGATTGAAGTGCTCAGATCACTTGAGCCCAGGAGTTTGAGACTAGCCATGGCAACCAGGCAAAACCCCATCTCTATCCCCCCGCCAAAATAGATAAATATATATATATATATATGTATTTACCCGGGTATGATAGCATGCACCTGTAGTCTCAGCTACTTGGGAAGCTAAGGTGGGAGGATCCATTAAGTAAGTCCTGGAGGTGGAGGCTGCAGTGAGCTGTGATTGTGCCACTGAACTTTAGTCTGGGTAATAGACACTCCAGCTTGGGTGACTGAGCGAGACCCTGTCTCAAAAAAAAAATAAAAAAGTGGTCTCTACAGAGGAGTCCTAGTTAAAAACTTTTATGAAGGATGACGTAAAGAATTTAAGGTCTCGGCCAGTCACGGTGGCTCACGCCTGTAATCCCAGCACTCTGGGAGGCTGAGGCTGGTGGATCACCTGAGGTCAGGAGTTTGTGACCAGCCTGGTCAATAGGGTGAAACCCCATCTCTACTAAAAAATACAAAAAATTAGCCAGGCATGGGAGTGTGTGCCTGTAATTCCAGCTACTCAGGAGGCTGAGGCAGGAGAATCGCTTGAATCTGCTAGGTGGAGGTTGCAGCGAACTGAGATCGTGCCGCTGCACTCCAACCTGGGTGACAGAGTGAGACTCCATCTCAAAAAAACAAAGAGAATTTAAAGTCTGACACAGTGGCTCACACATGTAATCCTAGCACTTTGGGAGGCCAAAGTAGGAGGATCACTTGAGCCCAGGAGTTTGAGACCACCCTAAACAACATAGTGAGACCTTGTCTCCACAAAATTTTTTTTGAGATGTGTCTCTCTGTTGCCCAGGCCAGAGTGCAGTGGCGCGATCTCAGCTCACTGCAACCTCTGCCTCCTGGGTTCAAGCAGTTCTGTGCCTCAGCCTCCCGAGTAGCTGGAATTACAGGTGTTCACCACCATGCCTGGCTAATTCTTTTATATTTTTAGTAGAGACAAGGTTTCACCATCTTGGCCAGGCTGGATCTTTTTTTCTTTTTTTTTTTTTTGAGATGGAGTCTTGCCCTGTCGCCCAAGCTGGAGTGCAGTGGTGTCATCTCGGCTCACTGCAAGCTCCGCCTCCCAGATTCATGCCATTCTCCTGCCTCAGCCTCCTGAGTAGCTGGGACTACAGGCGCCCGCCACCATGCCTGGCTAATTTTTTTGTATTTTTAGTAGAGACGGGGTTTCATTGTGTTAGCCAGATGGTCTCGATCTCCTGACCTCATGATCCGCCCGCCTCAACCTCCCAAAGTGCTAGGATTACAGGTGTGAGCCACCATGCCCAGCTTTTTTTTTTTTTTTAATTAGCCAGGTGTGGTGGCACATGCCTGTAGCCCCAGCTACTCAGGAGGTTAATGTGGGAGGCTCACTTGAACCTGGGAGGCCGAGGCTGTAGTAAGCCATGATCTCACCACTGCCCTTCAGCCTGGCGATAGAGCGAGACCCTGCCTCAAAACAAAAAAAATGATAAAGAATCTAAGGAATTTCTGAGATTCATTTGGTCATTCAACAATGGGCTAGGTTTGGGGATGCAGTAATAAATGAGACAGACACAATCCCTGCCCCTCTGGACTTTGTGGTTGGTCTAGCTAGTCTTAATCATGCCACTTTCTGAATATATGAGCAAACGCAAATAATTAAACATCTCCGAACCTGTGTTTCATTTGTAAAAATGGGTCAGTAATAATCCCCCCTTGACATGGCTATTGTGGAGAATTAAATGAAAACTTACATGTAAAGGTACTTAATAAATTCTGCAGTGCTATACAAATGTTAGTTAATACATTTTTTCCCAAGAAGCTTTTCATGATAATAACTTAATACATTTTTTCCCAAGAAGTTTTTCACGATAATGTTACTATTGTCTTCACCCAGTGTTTTTTTTTTCGACCCTCAACTAACAGTAACCAGTAATAAATACCAAGAAATGGAATAAATCACTCTCAGAAAGGCCAAAGAAAGAGCTATGGATGTGCAATACAGGTTTCTGCTCCCAGCAGTACCACTAACTGGCTGGTTGACCTCATGAATGTCACTTTCCCTTCAGTGTTTTAGTTTCCTAATTTGTTAAAAAAACAAAAACAAACAAACAAAAAAAACAGTCTGGGCTGTGGGCCCTGCTAGTTTGCCATCATAGAGATTCCCCTGGAGGCTTGTCCTCTAGCACCCCATCCCCACAGCCTTGGCATTCCCACTCAGGTTGCACAGCACTATTGTTCTTTGCAAGGCTGGGCACGGTGGCTCACACCTGTAATCCCCGCACTTTGGGAGGTTGAGGCATGCAGATCACCTGAGTTCAGGTTTCAAGATCAGCCTAGCCAACATGGTGAAACACCATCTCTACCAAAAATGCAAAAATTAGCCAGGCGTGGTGGCGCACGCCTGTACTCCCAGCTACTTGGGAGGCTGAAGCAGGAGAATCACTTGAACCTGGGAGGCAGACGTGGCAGTGAGCTGAGATTGTGCCACTGTACTCCAGCCTGGGCAACAGAACAAGACTCTAAGAAAAAAGAATTGTTGTTTGCAGAGGTCAACTGGAAAGCAAGGGACATTTTTGGCAACCACCACTCATCCCTTCCTACATACACTCAATGATCTTGGACATCAAAAGTTCAAGACATTGGGGGTTTGGAGGGGGTTCGAAGGGAAGAAGCCAAGAGATGGCCTGTGCCTGCGGGGCCAGATTGCCTCGTGAAGCAGGAAGCCCACCATCGATGGAAAAGTGATGGGTGGGCAGGCAGGAGCTTTGTTCTGTGGCTTCCCCAAGAATCCATGCCCTTCCGGATCCAAGGAGGCTGGCTCAGACAGCACTGACTCGGGGCCCCCCAGTTACTGTGCCTAGCAGCGGGAAGGAGGTGAGGGGTAAGAAAACAGGGAAAAGCAAGAGAGAGTAGCCACAGTTTTCATGAAGAAAAGGAGAAGGAGCCAGGTGCGGTGGCTCACACCTGTAATCCTAGCACTTTGGGAGGCTGAGGCAGGTGGATCACTTGTCAGGAGTTCGAGACCAGCCTGGCCAACATGGTGAAGCCCCCGTCTCCACTAAAAAATACAAAAAAAAAAAATTAGCCAAGCATAGTGGCACATACCTGTAGTCCCAGCTACTCAGGAAGCTGAGCAGGAGAATTGCTTGAACCCAGGAGGCAGAGGTTGCAGTGAGCCGAGATCACGCCACTGCACTCCAGCTGGGTGGACAAAGAAAGAATCTATCTCAAAAAAAAAAAAAAAAAAAAAAAGGTAGAACTTAGAATGACAAAATGAAGGTTTAAGAAGTGGAGGTGGCCGGACATGGTGGCTCATGCCTGTAATCCCAGCACTTTGGGAGGCCGAGGTGGGTGGATCACGAGGTCAGGAGATCGAGACCATCCTGGCTAACACGGTGAAACCCCGTCTCTACTAAAAATACAAAAAGAAAAATTAGCCGGGCGTGGTGGCGGGCGCCTGTAGTCCCAGCTACTCGGGAGGCTGAGGCAGGAGAACGGCGTGAACCCGGGAGGCAGAGCTTGCAGTGAGCTGAGACCGCGCCACTGCACTCCAGCCTGGGTGACAGAGTGAGACTCCGTCTCAAAAAAAAAAAAAAAAAAGAAGTGGAGGCAAAACTGTGTTCACTGTCTTCTCCATGCCCACCTCTCTCCCGCCACCATTGCTGCTGTGCTTGTCGACTGACTTTGTGGTTCAGAAAGAGGCCTGAGTTGTGGGGACGGACACCTGAGTTGTGGAGGCTCCAGCTCTGTCACAAACAACAACACTGTGGTTCTAGGGAAGTCCCTTGACCCCTCTGCAAGGAGGCTTTGTTATATTCCCTGAGGCTGAGTAATGGTGATGGTGGTGGTTTGGGTGGGCAATGTAGGGGAGTCAGAGCTCTGGGTGTAAGTCTCTGAGTGAGCTGCTTTGTGACCTTGGGTGAGTCTCAGTGTCTGCATCTGTGAAATGGGGATAAGAATATTCACCTTACATGGCTGTGGGGAAGATTCATTCAGATAAAGCACATGAAAAGCACTTTATAAGCTGCCTCAGTCTGTACAAAGACCGATTACGGTACTATTAGGCTGTCTTTCCTACCCTCGGCATCCCCATTCTCAAATCCCAGCTCAGCAGCACGGGGTCACGGGGGTGCAGGCAGCCAGAGCAGACTGCCAGGAGATGCAGCTTGGCCCCTTAGTGTGCCTGTTGCAATTGCTGCCAGGAGCTTGAGTGGAGGAGAGGGGTGGAGAGAGGGGCACAAGCTCATCTGCGGTTGCTATGGCGCCCCATCCTGGATTTGCCCATCTCTCCTAATGGAGCAAAGGGCAGGCAGAGGGAGGGAGAGAGGGAGAAAGAGCACAACTGGTGCCTTCGTCTCCCCTTCCCTCCCATCTCTCTTTGGAGCAGATGTGGGTGGGGGATGGAGGGAGCCTGGATACTGGATAGGAGGGGAGGAAAGAGTTGGGTGCCAGGATTAAGAGGTTTGAGACAGTGGGCCGCACTGAGAGAGGAGGGGGCAGGGCCCTCATACCTACATCCAGAAGCCAGCTGGTGACGTTAGAGAGAAGAAAAAAGCAGGCGAGCCAGCAGCAGCGTGAGAGGGAGAGGGAGAGGGAGTGAGGAAAAGGGAATGCCAGCATAGGAAGGGTGGAGGCAGACAGCCCCCAGACTGCAGCCAGCCTCTGCCTGGGCTCTCCTGAGCCTGGATCCCAGGGTCCTGAGAGCTGCCCCAAGGATGGGCACTAGGGGAGTGGTCATGCCCCCTGCTGTGTGGGCGCTGCTGGGCTGCTGTTTCATCTGTGACTGGGCTCTGGGGGGTCCGCGGCCCCTCCGCTCTCTGCCCCCTCTGTCTTCCCAAGTCAAGCCAGGATCTGCTGTGCCCATGCGGGTACCCCCAGAGGGGGCCGAGGCCGCCCTCACTTATCTCTACTCTGGAGATGCCCAGCAGCTGTCACAGGCGAATTGCAGTGAGCGCTATGAAGCGCGTGGGGCAGGAGCCATGCCAGGGCTCCCCCCAATCCTACAGGGAGCAGCGGGGACCCTTGCCCAGGCCGCCAATTTTCTTAACATGCTGCTGCAAGCCAACGACATCCGTGAGTCCAGTGTGGAGGAGGATGTGGAATGGTACCAGGCACTGGTCCGCAGTGTGGCCGAGGGGGACCCAAGAGTGTACAGGGCTTTGCTGACCTTTAACCCTCCACCAGGGGCCAGCCACCTACAGCTGGCCCTGCGGGCCACCCGGACTGGGGAGGAAACCATCCTTCAGGACTTGTCTGGGAACTGGGTGCAGGAGGAGAACCCACCTGGGGACCTGGAAACCCCTGCCCTGAAGAAGCGGGTGTTGACCAATGACCTAGGGAGCCTCGGCAGCCCCAAGTGGCCACGGGCAGATGGATATGTGGGGGACACACAGCAGGTGAGGCTGTCTCCTCCTTTCCTGGAATGCCAGGAGGGACAGCTCCGACCTGGCTGGCTGATCACACTCTCTGCCACCTTCTATGGACTCAAGCCAGACCTAAGCCCAGAGGTCAGGTAAGTGGGTTTGTGCAGGATTTGATGTGTGTGTGGCGATGTAGGAGAAGGAAGTACAGGTCCCCTCAGCTGTGCATGGGCCATTTGGCACAAACATGTGCATGCCTGGAGGGCACACAGATGTGGGTATTTGTACTCAGCTGTGTGTACTCAGTCGGCTCTGGGAGTCTGTAACTATCTATTAACACATACAGGTATGAGTGTACATGTGTATAAATCAATCCATATTTATCTGGGTTTATGTGCTTGAGCACATGCAGGAATGTCTGTGAGCCTGTGCATATACAAATAGGTATACATATGTAGCATACATCTATATGCAGGTATACACATGTGTGTAGAGATATGTCAGTATAGCCTGGTATGGTGGCTCATGCCTGTAATCCCAGCACTTTGGGAGGCCGAGGCGGGTGGATCACCTGGAGGTCGGGAGTTCGAGACTGGACTGACCAACATGGAGAAACCCCGTCTCTACTAAAAATACAAAATTAGGCAGATGTGGTGGTACATGCCTGTAAGCCCAGCTACTTGGGAGGCTGAGGCAGGAGAATTGCTTGAACCTGAACCCAGGAGGTAGAAGTTGCGGTGAGCTGACATCGCACCATTGCACTCAGTCTGGGCAACAAGAGCAAAACTCTGTCTCAAAAAAAAAAAAAAAGAAAAGAAAGAGATGTGACAGTATAGACAGGCAGAGGTCTTGGCCCCCCAGGCCTGAGGAGGGAGTGTAAGAGGTAGGAGAGGTCTTGGTGTGGATGACAGTGACAATCTATGCACCAGGCTTGTCAGAGGAGAGCCGGGTGGGCACTGCAGGGGTTCAACCTGCTGCCCTCTAGCAATTGAGAGCTGTACAATAAGGCTTCCCAGGAGAAGGAAAACTTTTTTTTTTTGGAGACAGTCTCGCTCTGTCACCCAGGCTGTAGTGCAGTGGTGCAACCTCAGCTCACTGCACCCGCAGCCTCCCAGGTTCAGATGACTCTCCTGCCTCAGCCTCCTGAGTAGCTGGGATTACATGTGCACACCATCACGCTTAGTTAATTTTGTATTTTTAGTAGAGACGGGGTTTCACCATGTTGGCCAGTCTGGTCTCGAACTCCTGACCTCAGGTGATCTGCCTGCCTCAGCCTCCCAAAGTGCTGGGATTACAGGCGTGAGCCACCACGCCCAGCAGAAGGAAAACTCTTGAGGGGGCTTGGAATCAAAGCTCTTTCTGCCAAGGAGCTGGCTGAGTCCCCAGGGCCAACTCTTTACACCAAGCAGGCCCTACTATCCTGCCAAGCAGAAGCTTGTGATTCTCCTCCAGTAATTTACCTCCTCCCTCAACCACAGGAAAGAAAGATTGAGGGTCCTATTGGGATGGGAGCAGCAACTGAGCCCAGGACTGCAGGGCATTCAACAGTCAACACTGCTTCTCCAGCTCTGTGTCCCCATTCATTGTTCCCAGCAGGATTCCCCTCCTGCCAGCAGGCAGCCTGGCTCCTTGCCAGCTCAGCCCAGAGCAGAGCTGGGGAGCTGCTGGTCCAGGCGGTGCCAGGTCAGGGCTCCTCAATTTCATATCTCCTTTGCTGTGATCAATTCAGACCTGGCTTGGGCAGAGAGAGGAGATGGTTAATAGCTGAGCTGATCTCTGTGTGTGTGCATGTGTACATGCATGAGGAAGTGTGAAAATCCTCTTCAGAGATCATCATGGCTCCTGCCATGTCTTGACATGTGCCCTCTCTCTATTCCTTGATAGAAACCAGGAAATGATAGGATATCAAAAAGCTGAGGGGTGGAGAGAACCTGGTAGAAAGAAAATTGTTATCCACCGAGACAGTGAACATTCATAATATTGGAGAAATGGAATGCACGCATGCCCTTCGCACATACTGCAGGTGCTGGGCTAAAGTTTGCAAAGGCTGCATTGTCCCCAGATCTAGTGCCTGTACGGGCAGAAAAGTGTGGTCCCTTTCCTCACTCATCATAAGGGTCACAACACTCCTATAACAAAAGACAGATTAACAAGAGAAAGGCATGACGAACTTATTTAATCAAAGTTTTTTTTTCTTTTTTTTTTTCTTTTGTTTGAGATGGAGTCTTACTCTATTGGCAGCCTGGAGTGCAGTGGCACGATCTCGGCTCACTGCAACCTCCGCCTCCCGGATTCAAGCAATTCTCCGGCCTCAACCTCCCGAGTATCTGGGACTACAGGTGTATGCCATCACGCCTGGCTAATTTTTGTATTTTCAGTACAGACGGGGTTTCAGCATGTTGGCCAGGATGGTCTCGATCTCTTGACCTCATGATCCACCCATCTCGGCCTCCCAAAGTGCTGGGATTACAGGGGTGAGCCACCGCTCCCGGCCGTTTTTTGTTTTGTTTTGTTTTTTTTGAGATTGCCTCTCAGTCTGTCACCAGGCTGAAGTGCAGTGGCGCAATCTTGGCTCGCTGTAACCTCTGCCTCCTGGGTTCAAGTGATTCTCCTGCCTCAACCTCCCGAGTAGCTGGGATTACAGGCATGAGCTACCATGCCCGGCTAATTTTTGTATTTTTAGTAGAGACAGGCTTTCTCCATGTTGTCCAGGCGGGTCTCGAACTCCTGGCCTCAGGTTATTTACCCACTTTGGCCTCCCAAAGTGCTGGGATTACAGGTGTGAGTCACTGCACCCCGCCTATTTAGCCAAAGTTTTACATGACACAGGAGCCTTCAGAAATGAAGACCCAGTGGCAGAGGCTCAGTGGCTTACACATATAATCCCAGCACTTTGGGAGGCCCAGGTGGGAGGATGGTTTGAGTCCAGGAGTTCAAGACCAGCCTGAACAATATAACCAAAACTTGTCTCCACTAAAAATAATTTTTAAAAACTAGCCAGGCATGGTGGCACAAGCCTGTAGTCCCAGCTACTTGGGAGGCTGAGGTGGGAGAATCAGTTGAGCCAAGGAGGTGGAGGTTGCAGTGAGCTATGATCATGCCACTGCACTCCAGCCTGGGCAACAGAGCAAGACTGTGTGTCTAAGGAAAAAAAAGAAAAAATAGACTCAGGGAAAATTGTTCACTGTTATGCTTAGATTCCATGAAGCATGGTCAGCCCTGTAGAACTGTGATTGGACAAAAAAGGCTATGATCTAATGGTGGTAGACTAAGTAGGGAAACTTCAGCTTCTTCTTGGCCTGTCTATGTAGCATCCTTCCTCCCAGGTAGAAGGCAGGATCCCTCTGGAATGAGGGTCATATGACCTACTTACTATCAGTCGAGGCAGGCCAAAGAATTTCTTTATGACCAGCTCCTACACAGAAAGGAAGGGGAAGATGAGAGTAGTATTTCTTGGTTTTACATCTCGCTCTGGGGGAGGGAGATTCTAGTATCTATGACCTGCCTTGGGGAAGGGGAATTCTGGTTTCTAGAACTCACTTCAGCAGAGAGAAAGAGGGATGGGAGACAAGAGGGAAGGAGAAGGTCGGAGATACCTTACTTCTGAGCCCTTCTAATCTCCTTTAGTTCAAAGTCCTCAGCATGCCAAAGTGCCATAATTTGGAGCATCGTTTTCTGGGCCCCAACAATGCCTAGGGACATACGTCCACTTTGGCATCCATCACTGTGCCCCTAATTGCCAATTCACTGCCGTAGGGGGCAGGTGCAGATGGACGTAGATCTCCAGAGTGTGGACATCGATCAGTGTGCAAGTGGCCCAGGCTGGTACTCTAACACGCACCTCTGTGATCTCAACAGCACCCAGGTAAGGATGAGGAGGATAGGGGCGGCGCTACTAGAGTCCTGCCTCCCTCCCCTTTTCCCATCACTGCCACCACGCAGCTCCCAGGATCAGCAGACAAAGCTACCCCAGCATCTCAGGGCTAAGGGGAGTTCCTAGTGATTGGCAGAGGTGAGATATCAGGCTTTTAAAAAGTCAGGTTACCTACAGCCTGCCCTCCCTTCCCCTGTTCCCCCTACTCTTGCCCTCACTCCTTTGAAACTTCAGTGTTCCTTCGTGTCTGCTCTCCTTTCTGGTACTCAGTGCTCCAGGACCCCTCCCCAGGGTGAATTCCTGAGCCTCAGTTACTTATCTCCTTTCCTTCCCCGGGAATACATTCTTCACGTAACACAGCTCTGGGCTCCCCTTGGCCCACAAAGGATGTTCCATTGGTCTGTCTACAAAAGGATATTCCATATTGCTGAAATAAATGGAATTGCTAGTTGGGGTGTAGGAGGAATCTAACCAACCAAGGAGCTCAGAGAGGCCTGGGACCGGTGAATGTGATGGAACCTAGGCCAGATGCAGGTCAATTCAAAGCTATGGGTGCAGGTGACTCACAATGATGGAGAGCACTGGCTGGTAATCATGCAAACCCAGTACTGGGAAACTGGGAGGCCAGTGAATTCACCCACTCCATGGTTACAATCACTGCATGCTTGTTCCTGAGCTGAGCCCAAGCCAGGGCGAGCCCTGTGACCTGCTGGGTCTGGCAGGCCTATTGTCCTGTGTACACAGGTGGTCCTACTGCTTTTCAGGGAACATGTGTCTGCAGCTAGAGAGGGAGGGATGGAAAAGGACTCCCACCATCCAGTTCACTGTTTAACACAGACACACGCACTTCTCTGGGTGCGCGTTTGTCTAATTGTGCAGACTGTGGCAGGAACAGTGCAGTCTGGTGGTCCAAGCAAGAGGGGAAGTTGGGCCACAGCTTCACAAGCACCACACACTAACCCTACTAGGTGAGGTCAGGGGCTCGATATAGAATCTTCCAAGGTTAACCCCTTCCTTTGCGTCACTGATGTCTGTTTCCAGCCACTCCCTACAATAGATCTGACCTCATTTGCTCATATTCCCTGCCTGGCTCTGAGGTCTGCTCTGTCCCCTGCCGGGCAAACATCAATAGGAGGAGGTGGAATAAAGGCTGGCCTTGGCATCCCACCAGCCTGGCATTAGCCTGGCATTAAGGCTGGGAAAAACAGTCCTGTGCCAAAGCCAGATGGTCCCTGATGAAGGAAGCTGCTCCTCTGTGGGGGACTTTCCAGTCTATTTGTGTGCCAAAGATGGAAGCTGATGGGGACCCTTTGAAGTAGGATGTAGGCACACAAGGTGTGGCTGGGCTCAGAACTTTCCCTACTTCCATCTCCTGCAGTACCTTGCCCTAGCAAGAGCTGGGCACTAGGAAATGGGTCTTATGAGGCTCCTGTCACTGCCAGTCTGAACAAAAGGGTGATTTCTCCCTGTACTCTTTGCTTAGGGTCTCTTTGGGAAGACAGGAAACAGCAGGGGTCAGGTAGGGTTTCCACAGAGGGAAGGCTTCCCAAGAACTAGAGAGGGCTTCTGGAGGGATTCCCTAGTGTGGACACAAGTCCCATGGATAGGGAGGTAGACGGACCCTCCATCTCTCCCAGGAGGGACATTTCTTCCAGAGAAAGCCCCACATCAACACAGACTGTGTTTGTCGTCCCCACAGTGTGTCCCCCTGGAGAGTCAGGGCTTTGTTCTTGGCCGCTACCTCTGCCGCTGCCGACCTGGATTCTACGGGGCAAGCCCCTCTGGGGGTACGTAAGTGTGATGGGGGCCAGACGTGCGTTTTACAGGAGAGGCTGGTTGGGTGGGTACATCTGGGGAAGAAAGCCAGATTGGGGTGAGACACTGGGAGGGAACTTGTGGGGCAAGGGCAGAAGGTTGAGAGAGGCAGGAAAGGCAAGCAAGTTGCAGTGTGGGGGTGTCTGCACCTTCTGAGTATGAGCCTATAACATGCAAATATGATGCAAGTTGACCTCTCAAGGAGCCCTAGCCTGGTGTCACCTCTTCCTGGTACTCTTCCATCCCAAGGAAGCACCCATTCCCACTTGTCCCTGGAGCACCAGATCACAGGAGAACAGGGAGAGGGCTGTGGTGACTATCAGGAGAAAAGACTGGGATGTCAGGATGCTCTAGCTGGGCCCCTCTCCCTGCACCCATCTTATTCTTTATAGGGTTAGAGGAGAGTGCTTTCCAGACTACCGGGCAATTCGGGTCCCCAGAAGGCAGATCTGGGAGACTGCTGCAGTGCCTGCCATGTCCTGAGGGCTGCACCAGCTGCATGGATGCCACACCGTGCCTGGTGGAAGAGGCCGTGGCTCTGCGGGCCGCCGTGCTGGCCTGCCAGGCCTGCTGCATGCTGGCCATCTTCCTGAGCATGCTGGTCTCCTACCGCTGCCGCCGGAACAAGGCAAGGAAGGCCCTACACCTCCTGCACACATGTCCGACCCGTCTCAACAGGAGACCTGAGACTACCTAAGACCAGAATTTAGGAGAAATTGGCCGGGCACGGTGGCTCAAGCCTGTAATCCCAGCACTTTGGGAGGCCGAGACGGGTGGATCATGAGGTCAGGAGATCAAGACCATCCTGGCTAACACGGTGAAACCCCGTCTTTACAAAAAAATACAAAAAACTAGCTGGGCGAGATGGCGGGTGCCTGTAGTCCCAGCTACTCGGGCGGCTGAGGCAGAAGAATGGCGTGAACCTGGGAGGCGGAGCTTGCAGTGAGCTGAGATCCGGCCACTGCACTCCAGCCTGGACGACAGAGCGAGACTCCGTCTCAAAAAAGAAAAAAAAAAAAAAAAAGAATTTAGGAGAAATTGGTTCTAATCTTGATTCTAAATCTAACTCACTATGTAGCATGATGCAAATGATTTCTCCGCCTTGGACATGCTTCCTCATCTGTAAAATAAGGGCATTGAACTTGATTCAATAAATGCTAGTTGAGTATCTACTCTAAGCAAAACACTGCCTAGGCTCGAGAGGAAGTGATCTGGGCCCGCATGGAGCTCCCAGTTTAATGGAGAAAGCAGACATGTAAATCAAATGACAGCACAGTGAGATGGAGGCAAGGATGGAGGTGTCTGTCAGCTGCCGTGGGAGCTTATAGAAAGTCATTCTGCCTGAGATGGCATGGGAAAGACTTTCTGGATGTGACATGAGCCAGGCTTGAAGGTTAACTGGACACTTACTGGGCCAAGAAGGGATACCCTATTCTAGACAAGTGAGCAGCCTGACCCAATGCTTGAGGAATGAATAAGATCCCTTCCAGCTCCAGCAGCCTCTGATTTGAGCCTAGGTCTGCAGCAAGGCCCTAAGTGGGACTGGGAGGAACACAGGGGATGATGTGAAACCTTGGCCTTAGCCATGTTTAGTGCCAGTGGAGCTGAGCCTGGGGTGACAGGGGGCATGGCTATGGGTAGAGAGGGCAGAGCCAGTGTTACAGGGTGAAGCCTTAGCTCAGGGCCAGTGAGTTACCCTTCACATAGGCTTGAGAGCCTCTAGAACCATCGTCGAGCCTCTGCTCACATGCCTCTCTCCTTGCTTCACAGAGGATCTGGGCATCTGGAGTGGTCCTGCTGGAAACTGTCCTTTTTGGATTCCTGCTGCTTTACTTTCCTGTGAGTCTGTGGCCAGAGGCTGGCCCCACCTTCCAGCATCCCTCACAGCCAAAACCTGGCACCCTCCAAGCTCCAGAACCCTTCCTCTTCTCTGCCCTCTGGAGGGGATTCAGAGACCACAGATTTCCCCTACTCATACCCACAAATGATAAGCTCTATGAGCTCTGGAGCCCCAGGCTTAAAAGAGCTCTGTGACTTGCAGTGTGATTTAGGGCAAGTTACCTAACCTCTTTGACACTTCAGCTGCTCCTCTGCAGAATGAAGGTGGTGATGGCTCTATTGCAGGGGTGTTGGAAGGATTCACAGTGTGCTTAGCATAGGCCTGGCCCACAGCAGAAGCACAGTGGAGAGCAGAGATTTTTGTCTCTTCCCACCAGGTCTTCATCCTATACTTCAAGCCCAGTGTATTCCGCTGCATCGCTCTTCGCTGGGTGCGGCTGCTGGGTTTTGCCATTGTCTATGGCACCATCATACTCAAGCTTTACAGGTACAGCCTGGGACAGACTTTGCCCTCATGCTGCTCATCCCAGACCACCCCAGCTCACTCATGGAATGGTGTTTTTCAAAGCCAGACCCTTGGCAGCCCCACTCCCCTGTACCCCTAAGGCCAACCCCCATCACCATAGCCTTGTCCTCCATGTTACTTTTTGCGGGGGTAGCAAGAGGCAGCGAATCACAAAAAGGATGGAAGGACAAGTACTTGTGTGGAGGAGAGGGCAGCAATGGACAGAGACCAGGGCGCTGGTGCCCTCTTTGCAGTCCACCCAGGTCTCTGCCATCCACCCTGTGTATTCTAACCCTCGCAGAGTGCTGCAGCTCTTTCTATCTCGAACGGCCCAGCGGAGCGCCCTTCTGAGCAGCGGGCGGCTGCTGCGGCGCCTGGGGCTGCTCCTGCTACCTGTGCTGGGCTTCCTGGCTGTGTGGACCGTGGGTGCCCTGGAGCGAGGCATCCAGCACGCACCTCTGGTGATCCGAAGCCACACTCCCACTGGCCGCCATTTCTACCTTTGTCACCATGACCGCTGGGACTACATCATGGTTGTGGGTGAGCTGCTTCTGCTGAGCCCAGCCTTCTGCTGGTCCCTGACTCTGTGCCTCAGGGATTCTCTCGCTCTGGTTCTCCTGTCTTTTCCCCAGACCCCTGGCCCAGGCTCCCCCAGCACATCCTTCAGAGAAAGGGGTGGGATGGCTGCTGAGGCAGTGCCGGCTCTCTCCCTCCCTGCAGCTGAGCTGCTGCTGCTGTGCTGGGGCAGCTTCCTCTGCTACGCCACACGGGCTGTGCTCTCAGCCTTCCACGAGCCACGCTACATGGGCATCGCCCTGCACAATGAGCTGCTGCTTTCCACTGCCTTCCATACGGTGAGGTGAGGACGGACCCACCTACCCACACCCCCTTCCACTCTAACACCACTCCTCACCTCTCACAGGTGAGGTTCCCCCATCCCATGCCATCCTGGTGACACTGCTATGCCTCAGCACGTTGAGGAAGGCCCCCACTTCTGGTTTTCTCCCTACCCCCCAGATGTTCCTTCTGTACTCCATGCCTGGCCCAGGTGAGGAGGCCCCCAACACACAAGAGGAGGAAGAGGACCTTCCTCCTAACTCCTCACCCCTCCCAAAGCACCTCTCCAGCACCCCAACATACCCCTTTCCATGCGTGCTCAGTCCTCCCTGCCTTCTCCCCTTACTCCTCAGCCATAAGAGCAGCAGTTTGTCCATAAGGACCAGGCCCTGTGGTGGAGGCAGTTAACCCACAGAGTGGGCCTGAGTCTGGAGCACAGGTCCGTGCTATACACAGCCAAAGAAAGTGAGCTGGAGTAGTGTGGGAGGGCTTCTTGGAGGTGGGGATTAACAGGATTAAGGTGGGACCTAAATCCTGGAGAGGGCAGGAGAGGACAGAATGCCCCCTCGTCCTAAGGGTATCAGGGCTGGGGCTGGGGTGAAACGCCAGTGAGAAGGCGAAGTGGAAGAGACCATTCCCACCTGTAGTAATGACCTGCACCCCCATCCTGCCCCAGGTTTGTGCTGGTTCCCTCCCTGCACCCGGACTGGACCCTCCTCCTCTTCTTCTTCCACACCCACAGCACAGTCACCACCACGCTGGCTCTGATCTTCATCCCTAAGGTGAGGCCCTCCCCTCCTGCCTGTGAGGTGGATGCCAGCCCCTCTGTCTGGGGCACTGTGGAGCTGTTGTCCCGCAGCGCCCTCTGCAGACCAGGGTGAGGACGACAGAAGTTGCTGGATGAGTGAGCAGAGTGCCAGGGGCCCTAAGCTAGGAGCGGGCTTGAGTGGAGACACTCTCTGCTTCCAGTTCCTGGGCAAGGGAAAGAAGAGCCAGGGCTGGAGGGGCTCCCTCCCGCAGCTGGAAGGTTAGCACACTCTGAAAATCTACTCAGAAGCAGGTACACAGGGAGAGGTGGGAGAGCTGAAGGACCCGACTAGGAATTGCAGGGTCAGGGGCTTGGAACCACCCTGCTCTCTGAGCTAGAGAAGGTCAGCAAGGATGAGGGAAGTAAAACTCTAAAGATCCCCAGAATTCCAAATCAGAGAAGGGGGTGAAGCGTCACAAAGTAAGGACGCATTCCACAGGGCTGGTGAGTGCAGGCGTGGACAGGGAGCCAGGGTGAGTCTTTTTCCCACTCATATGCTCCCCTGCCAGTTCTGGAAGCTGGGGGCTCCTCCCCGAGAGGAGATGGTGGATGAGGTGTGCGAGGACGAGCTGGACCTGCAGCACTCAGGCTCTTACCTCGGCAGCAGCATCGCCTCAGCCTGGAGCGAGCGCAGCCTGGACCCTGGAGACATTCGGGTATGTGCCACCCTCCCTGCCTCCTTTCAATGCTAGCTTTTAGCAATGGGGCAGAGGAAGGACTGGGCCCTGCCACCTGGGCTATGTGCCACTGCAAGTCCTCTTCCCTCCAAGACCTGACCTCTCCCTTCTCCACCACTGGCCTAAACTGATTCCCCTGACTCTATTCAAAGGAGGCCACACACACCCAAGTGGGAAGACCCCAAAGCTCCAGAATGAGATCCTGGAGGCTCAGGCCATGTGGCAAGCTAGAGGCAGGGCTGAGAGTGGAGCCCTACTCCCTCGCACCCTCCACTCTCACTCAGCAGGGGCATCAAGTCGGGGGCAGACTAAGAAAACCCTCAGCTGGCCAGGCACAGTAGTTCATGCCTGTGATCCCAGCATTTTGGGAGGTCGAGGCAGGCGGATCACTTGAGGTCAGGAGTTCACGACCAACCTGGCCAACGTGGCAAAATCTCGTCTCTACTAAAAATACAAAAATTAGTCGGGCATGGTGGTGCATGTCTGTGGTCCCAGCTACTCAGGAGGCAGGATCACTGGAGCCTGCTAAGTTGAGGTTGCAGTCAGCTGAGATTACACCACTGCACTCCAGCCTGGATGACAGAGCAAGACTCCGTCTCAAAAAAAAAAAAAAAAAAAATCCTCAGCCCCCAGCAAAGCAGGCTGGTGGGTGCCTAGGGCACCTAGGGCCAGCTGTGGGGTTGGGTAGTTCAGGTGGCCACCAGGATCCCCTTTCCCTGGACCTGACAGGTCTTAGAGAGAGGAAGTTCTTCCTGGGTCTACACTGGAAGAGCATGCTAATTTTAATTTCTGTGCTCAAGGGTATCATTATAGTCACCAGAACCCTAACAAGAGGCTCAGTGGGTAAGATACAAGGAGAGTTGATAATCTAAGCCCATTGTTTTATATAATCCAGAGTCTAGGAACCATTGTGGTGAACCCCTCCACCTCTACTGGGGCCCTCTTCACACCTGACTTGTTTACAGGCTCACAAAGCAGAGTCCTCCACATCTCCCGAGTCCTTCCTTGTCCCAGCTGCCTCTGCCTGTTTCCCCCTTGTGTCCTCACCCTCTAAGCTCTGCCTGCCCTGCATCCTGAGACCGCAATCCAGCTGAAGGGCCAGGGAATATGGAGGGACAGCTCCACCTCGACCCTCCACTTTCTGGAACACAAGCCAATCTGTGGCCCCTATGCTGGGTCTGGGGAGAAACCCAGAAGAGAAGACTTTTAAAGCCCTGTTCCATCACTTACACCTAAACACTGCACATTTCATACCCACTAGTCTCATCAATCTCATATAATGCTCTTAAGGAAGTTAACAGTGGTCACCCAGGTAACATTGCTTTACAGAAGATCCAGAGGCTCAGAGGGAGGGGTCATGAAAACAGCCTCCAGGCACACAGCATATTGAGTGTCCCCAGGCTACTGACTTCCCACCAGACCACAATGCCCCAGAGAAGGGGGTACATCTGAGCCCTCTGAGCTGACTGGATCTGGCTGGGACTCAGGTTGGCAACTGGTGTCACAGGAACAAAGAGGTGAATTCTGAGAGTTTTAGAAGCAGGGATGAGATACAGCTTGATGGAAAGAGATCCCTCAGGGAAAAAGGTCTAATTAAGGGCAGACTAACAGACAGCCAGAGGATGGAGAGAGCTCACCTGCAGCCCTGCTTTCCTTCCTGCCACCCCACAGGACGAGCTGAAGAAGCTCTATGCCCAGCTAGAGGTCCATAAAACCAAGGAAATGGCTGCAAACAACCCCCACCTGCCCAAAAAGCGGGGCAGCTCACGCCAGGGGCTGGGCCGCTCCTTCATGAGGTACCTGGCGGAATTCCCCGAGGCCCTGGCCAGGCAGCACTCCCGGGACTCAGGCTCCCCAGGCCATGGCAGCCTGCCCGGCTCCTCCCGCCGACGGCTCCTCAGCTCCAGCCTCCAGGAACCAGAGGGGACACCGGCTCTGCGCAAGTCCCGCAGCACCTATGACCAGCGCAGGGAGCAGGACCCGCCTCTTCTTGACTCACTGCTGAGGAGGAAACTGGCCAAGAAGGCCTCTCGAACAGAGAGCCGGGAGTCGGTGGAGGGGCCCCCTGCCCTGGGCTTCAGGTCAGCCAGCGCCCACAACCTGACGGTGGGAGAGAGGCTACCCAGAGCCCGGCCCGCCTCTCTGCAGAAGTCGCTCAGTGTGGCTGGCTCCAGGGAAAAGGCCTTGCTCATGGCCAGCCAGGCCTACCTGGAGGAGACCTACCGGCAAGCAAAAGAGCGGGAGGAGCGGAAGAAGGCTGAGGCGGCCATGGCCAGCCTGGTGCGGAGGCCATCGGCCAGGAGGCTGGAGCGGCCCCGAGGGGCCCCCCTGTCAGCTCCACCTTCCCCTGCCAAGAGCAGCAGCATGGACAGCTCTCACGCCTCTGGGAGGCTTCATGAGGAGGCTGGGAGAAGGCTGCCTCACCCACCCATCCGGCACCAGGTCTCTACCCCCACCTTGACCCTGTCTGGGACCTGTCTGGGAGAGCCAAGGATGCTATCTCCCACCTCCACCTTGGCTCCAGCTCTGCTGCCGGCTCTAGCTCCAACCCCAGTCCCTGCCCTGGCACCAGTCCCAGTACCCCCTCAAAGCCCCAACTTACTCACCTACATCTGCCCCTGGGAGAACGCAGAACTGCCTGTCAAGAAAGAAAATGTGCCCCAGGAAGGCCCCTCAGGGCCAGAACAAGGCCACCACTCCCCTGCCCCAGCTCGAGCCAGGCTCTGGAGGGCCCTCTCTGTCGCAGTAGAGAAAAGCAAGGCTGGGGAGAATGAGATGGACGCAGAGGACGCACATCACCAGAGGGAAGCTAACGATGCAGACGAAGACAGGCCCAAGATCTTCCCTAAATCCCACAGCCTCAAGGCCCCTGTTCAGCAGGGTTCCATGCGCAGCCTGGGGCTGGCGATTAAAGCTCTGACCCGTTCTCGGAGCACCTACAGAGAGAAGGAGAGAGTGGAGGAGAGTCCCAAGGGGCAGAACAGCGGGACTGTGGGAGAGAGTGTGGGGGCACCGTCCCGATCGCCCAGGCTAGGCCGGCCCAAGGCAGTGAGTAAGCAGGCCGCTCTTGCCGCCTGCGATGATGAGGAGTCCCTCCAGAACCAACAGAATGCTCACACCAGCAGGATGCTCCAAGTCTGTCAACAGGAGGGCAGCAGGGAACAAGAAGACAGAGGCAGGAGGACATCCCAGGGTCTAGGGGAGCAGAAAGCTGAGAGAACAGGTAAAACAGGGCTTGCCGCGCTGAGACAAGTTTCCAGGGACAAAAATGCCAAGCAATCAAAGGACGCCCCTGTTGGGTGGCAGGAACTGCCCAAAGTTGGCATCCAGTCCCTGGGCAGTGTTGACCACAGGGTGGCAGAGGTATGCCCCTGGGAGGTCACTGAATCAGAAACACGTCAGCCAGACAGTGGCAACAAGGCCGAAATCTGCCCCTGGGAGATGAGTGAAGGAGCCCCTGAGTCGAGGGCACTAAGACAAGACCCAGGTGACTCCAAAGAAAAGAGCGGGGAGGCCCGGGGAAAATCGGAGCCCACGGATGTGGTTCCTATCATGCGGAAAAAGCCAGATAGGCTGGTGAGGGAGCAGGAAGCAGTGTGTCCCTGGGAGAGTGCCGATCAAGGAGGTCTGTGCCCTGGGTCAGCTCCTCAGGGCCCTGGCAGAATCAGAGACAAATCTGAGGGTGGGGGCAGTGTGGAGGCCAGGAAGGTGGAGAAGCCTGGGTGGGAAGCTGTTGGCTCAGAAGCTCATACACCTGACATCGCCAAGGCAGAGCTGTGTCCCTGGGAGGCAAGTGAAGGAGGCAAGGATGGGAAACCAGCCCTAGAGGTAGTGAAGGATCTCCCTCAGGAAAAGCAGAAAACCAGGAAAGCAACCTTTTGGAAAGAACAGAAACCGGGCGGAGACTTGGAGTCTCTTTGTCCATGGGAGAGTACAGATTTCCGGGGCCCCTCAGCAGTCTCAATTCAGGCCCCAGGAAGTTCAGAGTGTTCAGGGAGTTTGGGTAGTGGCATTGCTGAAGTGTGTCCGTGGGAGGCAGGAGATGCTCCTGCTATCCGGAAAGCAGAGATCTGTCCCTGGGAGCTGGATGATAATGTGATGGGGCAGGAAATGCTGAGTCTGGGGACAGGTGGAGAATCTCTCCAAGAAAAGGAAAAAGCCTCCAGAAAAGGAAGCTTTGGAGAGATGGGGGAACACACTATGAAAGCAGTGCAGAAATTAAGTCAACAGCAGGAGTCAGTGTGTCCCAGGGAGAGCACGGTCCCTGGGCACTCCAGCCCATGTCTAGACAATTCCTCATCCAAAGCTGGTGGCCAATTCCTACGCAATGGAGGAAGCAGAGCAACACAGGTGTGTCCACAGGAAGATCTCAGGCCGGAGGTACAGGAAGCAACACCTGCCAAAGCAGAAATCTGTCCCTGGGAGGTAAATGAAAGAACAAGAGACGAATGGACATCAGCACAGGCACCAAGAAGAGGAGAATCTCAAAAGGACAAGGAGAAAATGCCTGGAAAATCAGAAATCAAAGATGTCACAGCTTGGGAAAAGCCTGAGGGGCAGATCCAAAAGCAAGAAGCAGTCAGCCCCTGGGAGAGTGTGAACCCTGGCAGCTTCTCCCCACAACCACGTCCTCAAGACACAGAGAGACCCCAAACCCTTCTCCAGATGTCAGGCAGTGTGGGAAGCAAAGCTGCCGACATTTGCCCTTTGGATGTGGAGGAAACCCTGACTGCTGGGAAGGCAGAAATCCGTCCCTGGGAGGTCGGTGCTGGAGCAGGGGAGGAAAGAGCTTTGGGAGCTGAGGCCATTAGGATATCTCCAAACGATACAGGAAAGGTTTCTGCAGATCTTGGACCCAGGGAGACAGCTGTTACTGTTCCAGAGAAGCCACAGAAGCCAACCCCAGAGTGGGAGGTGGCTTGTCCCTGGGGGAGTATGGGTCCAGATACTCTGGATGCTGATGGACCAAAAGCTGGGTTCCAGGAACTGGACCATATGGGGTGCAGGCCAGGTGGGGTGTGTCCCTGGGAAGCACAGGAAGCTGCTACCAGTGAAAAAGCCAAGATGTGTCCCTGGGAGGTGAATGAAGGAACTACTGGGAAGGGATTGGACCAAGAGACAGGGAGTGAATCAGCAGAGCAGAGGGAGAAAGCTCTAGAAAAGGGGAGACTCACTTCCCTGGGAGAAGACGCATCAAAACGGATGGCAAAACTGTGTCAAGAACAGGAAGCTATTTGTCTTTGGGAGAACAAGAACCCGAGGGAATCCCCTGCTCAGGCCCCCAAGATCTCAGACTTGCCCAGCAGCATGAGAAGTGAAGTGGCAGAGGGACATTCCTTGGAAGCAACAGAGAAGGCGGACCTGAGACAAGACCCAAAGACAGGTTCCTTCCCAGAACACATAACCCAAGAAAAAGCTCCAGCTCCAAACGCAGAAGAATTCACCACCAAAGATGGGGAAAAAAAGAGCCATGAGCTACAATTTGTCTATACATGGGCGACCACTGCCCCAGCAGTTTCCTTCTCCCACCCAGACAGACAGCACCCTGACCAAGCTAAAGCCAGTTCCCAGAGACTGGTCAGCACTGGGGGCAGGGCCGCTGATGTGTGTCCATGGGATGTTCCTGATGCAGGTGTGTATAAACCTGACAGAAGTGCCAAGGCCGAGACCTGTCCCTGGGAAGTTACTGAAAGAATCCCTGTCAAAGGGGTGTCAAGGCAGGATGGAAAAGGGGACTCTCACGAAGAGAAAGGCAGAGCCCCAGAAAAATCAGAGCCCAAAGGTGTGCCAGTTCAGAAACAGCCAGAGATGGCAGACTTCAGGCAACAGGAGGCTGTGTGTCCCTGGGAGAGTCAACATGGCAAGGATCTGTCCCCACAGCCAGCCCCAGATGCTTCTGACAGCAACAGAGGAAGTTCTGAGGCAGCAGGCAGTGTGGAGACCAAGATAGTGGAAGTGTGTCTGTGGGAAGCGGAAGAGGCTCCCTCTGCCAAGAAAGCAGAGATCAGCCCTTGGGAGGTGGGTGGAGGAGCAGCAGAGGAAAGGGAACTGGAACGAGAATCACAAGGGCAAGGAGAGATGTTCCTTCAGAAGGCAGGACCTGGAGGGACTGAAGAACACTTCTCAAAAGCAGCAGCAAAGCCCAGAGAGCAGGAGGCAGTCTGCCTTGGGGAAGGCACAGGCTCAGGAGGGCTCTTGCCCCAGTCAGGTGCCCTGGACCCAGAACTCAAAGTCAGCCCCGAAGGAGCAGGCAGCATGGGGAGCAGGATGGCAGAGCTGTGCCAATGGGAAATCACAGATCCAGAAGGAAATAAAATAAAGGGTACCATGGCAGACATCTGTCCTGGGGAGGAAACTGGAGTCCCACCTGAGGAATCTGGCCTCCTGGCTTTAACAGCAACTCAGAGAGAATTTTTCCCCACAGCTCCTGAAAAACCACTATGCCTTTCAGTCCATGGGCCTCTGGATCACTTCTTTCCAGAAAGCAAAATCCCCTGCCCCAAGGTAAGCAGGCCAGCCAGTACTTTCACTCTTGAAGGTGTCAGAGAACTACAAGGACCTTCAGGGCTTGAGCCAAGGACAAGCTTAGCCCCAGAGCCAAGTCTCCAGGAAGCTGAGGCTCAGTCTTCCTCCTTAACTGAAGACTCAGGCCAAGTGGCTTTTGAAGCTCAGTATGAAGAATTCACCCCTCCAACTGTCTATCCTTGGGATTGGGAGTAACAGCCTTATTAGGTGAGGTCAAACACAGAGCTAGCTTTCAGGAGCCAAGGCTCTCTCCAAGTCCAAGTGTTCCCAAAGAGCTGAATCAAAGACAGCTTGGCCACTTCCCCTCCTTGAGAAGACCAAAAGTCAACTCATCCCAAAGACAAACTGTATGAAAAGGGTACAGCTTGAACCCCAATGGGAAGACCCATCCTCTCTTTACTTCTAACTTTTCTTCCTGTTCGAGGAAACAAAGACTGGACGCTCTGCTTCCAAGGACTCCTCCCATCCACCTACAGTACTCACAACACAAACCACCCAAGTCTGGACACTCACCCACAAAGCCAGTGTTAGGGACGAAAGAAGTCAGCTGTGCCCAGCCTGCCTTCTCTCACAGGGAGACCCAATTCTCTGAAGTCTACAACGGAGCATTTTTTGAGAAGAAACTAAACCATACAAAGTGTTAGCAACATAGGGGTGGTGGACCATAGAAGGCTATAAAGGCCACCATAGGAAGCTGAAAGATAAATTGGGGGAAAAGCTAAAATGACTCAAAATAGGTGCCTGAAAATGCATTAAGGACCTTGTCATTTTGACTTTGAATCTCCTGTTTCTGCTTTATTGCTTCTCATACCTGCCTTGCTTGATTGCTGAAGCAGAAACAACTAGGCACGCTGACATCCTTATCAACATCTGGCATCCAAAGCAACGTAAGAGAGAAAGAACACAGAAGAAAAGCAATCTCCCCAGGTCCTCCCCACAGTCAAGGGAGCTCTTCCTTCTAGACATCCTTGTGTGCCTCTTGCTAGTTTTTTAGGGGGTCTCCCCCTCTTCCTGCCCCAGCTCTCACCAGTCTCCAGAGCTCGACTCACTGGCTCATTTGTCTCCCTAGCTTTTCAGCACTGCCATCAACAGGACCGCTCTCTCTTGTCAAAGCAACTGGAGTCAAGGGGAATCTCTGGTTCTGATGCAAGACCCACCCCCCGCCACCCCCACCTCTCCCTGCCCAGGAATCACTTGCTCAGTAACAAGAGGCCACATCAATCTCCTTCCAGAGGAGCTCAAGAAAGGCGGTCCTGTACACAGCCAGCACTCTTAATTCTTCTGCCCTCTGAAAGAGGAATGCTATGGGGCAGGTTAGAAGCCTGAGGGGTAGGAAAAGGGCACTGTTGAAGACAAAGCCTTCTTTCTTAGGGAGCTCTTTCTTGGCTCGGCTCTCTGGTCTCCTCAGTTCAGGCTACCCTTGCTTAAGCAGTACTAGATTACAAAGTGCTGAGATTAGATGATAATACCAGAGGAAAATGAGGAAGGAGAAAAACATACAAAGTCCCAAGATTGGCAAAGGGAGGTGGGAGAGCAGGGAAGGGGCAGCTAGAGATGGCAGAGCTGGACAGGGGCACTAAAGATGGCAGTAAGTCACACCCTCTAACAGTACAACAGTACAGACACTGATGTCATTCACGGGGAGAAAAAGATGAAACAGGGAGACCAAATACTCAAAGGGAAAAAGAGCCATTAACATCTAGTCTGCATATAAATATGCTGGGTGGTTATGGGACTTCACAGAGAAAGTAACAAACTACTCCATTTCTAAAAGGGAACAGAGGAATGGAGTAACCTACTCTACTTTGGGGACCAGATGTCCTCATTCCCTTACCTAGGGCCCTTATTCTGGGCTTTTAGAGCAGTAATTTAAGTGTGGTGTTGTTCTGGGCTCTGGCTAGTTAGCCTTACAGTTTCTGAGCTAAAGTGGATTTCGCTGTGCACCCTAAAACAATCCCATTGGGTCTGGTCTAGCTGGAAACAGAAAAGTGGGTTTGCCGCCAAACCCACTCTTGTGAAATAAACCATGGGGAGTGGAAATAAAGAGTGCTTTTTCTTGACGCTGCAGTTGGCTCTAGCTTATTCATTATGATGATTATCTTTTTTAACACTTTTAAACAGTAACAGAAGATAGATAAGGAAAGAACAATGCCTGCTCCAAAGCTCAAGGTAGTAACACTGCAGCCTTGGGACTTTGGGTTATCTGGCTAATGCTCTGCCAGTGCCCAGGTCAGTGCTGACGCTGCAGATGGTCTCTGCCTGGTCCTTCTAGCGAGCCCCTCACATCTGGAGGCCATTTGCTCAGCTGGATTTAATCCCAAGGGGAAATGGAAATTGCACTCATCCTCTGGCTCTCTGGTGGCAGCTACTGCTTAGCTGCTATTTAGGATTATCTAGAGAACCCCGAGATATCCAGGGGAATGGGATGAAAGTTTATTTGAAGCATTGTTTTTACATATTCAAAGGAATCAATGTATCGTTTGCCCACTAATGTGCTTTTTTTTCTCATTTCTTTGCTTCCTTACCCTGCAAGGATTATTTCCACTTCCTCCATATTCCCTGGCAGTGGGTCCTGCTCAAAGCATGTCCCTTCTCATTTTGCCTTAATCCAGGGCTCAAGCGAATAGGATATGATCAAACTTCACTTGGGCAGTAATTAAAGTGATGTATACTTTAAGCCAAAAAAGGTTGGGACTAAGTAGCATGATGAGAGTGGTTGATGAGAGACACCAGGGCTGTCTCTTCCCTAAGCATATATATCTTTGTTTCCACAGTTAACACTTAACAGGCCGAGCATGGTGACTCACACCTATAATCCCAGCACTTTGGGAGGCCAAGGCAGGTGGATCACCTGAGGTCAGGAGTTCGTGACCACCCTGGCCAACAAGGTGAAACCCCGTCTCTACTAAAAATACAAAATTAGCCAGGTGTGGTGGCGCATGCCTGTAATCCCAGGTACTTTGGGAGGCTGAGGCAGGAGAATCACTTGAACCTGGGAGGCAGAGGCTGCAGTGAGCTGAGATCGCACCATTGCACTCCAGCTGGGACAAGAGCAAAACTCCGTCTCAAAAAAAACACAAAAAAACATTTAACAGTTGCTGTGAAAATATCAGTCTTCCTTAGTGAAGCCTAGTTTGCTGCTTTGCTGAGGTAGTAGCTTTATAGAGACTGGAGAGTTAGGTTATTTATCCTTGACCAGATTCCAGTTTCTTTGGACTCTACTCTCAGGACAAGGTCAGTACGGATTAATCTTTACTTTAAGTGACAGATTTCTTCAAAGAAAATTCTAAGCTTGAGAAAGAGAAGTATGAGAATTTAGGCCCTATTTTTCAAGAGGAGCCCACGCTGGACTGATAAAAGCAACAGTACTACAAGCTAAGTTTATTGCTGGTACAAAGTAGTTCCTCTGGCCAGGCGGTATGGTGGCTCATGCCTGTAATCCCAGCACTTTGGGAGGACGAGGCAGGCAGATCACCTGAGGTCAGGAGTTCGAGACCAGCCTAGGCAACACATAGTGAAACCCCGTCTCTACTAAAAAAAAAAAAAATACAAAAATTAGCCAGGCATGGTGGCGCATGCCTGTAGTCCCAGCTACTTGGGAAGCTGAGGCAGGAGAATAGCTTGAATCTGGGAGGTGGAGCTTGCAGTGAGCCGAGATCGTGCCACTGCACTCCAGCCTGGGCGACAGAGTAAGACTCCGTCTCTAAAAAACAAAACAAAACAAAGTGATTTCTCTTGTCATGCTCAGATGACCTAGGACACATGGGCATGTGAGGTCCCACACCCTTTTAACATCCCATCTGGAGCTAAGGAACAAGGAGGGGCTGGCCTATTTTCCTCTGCACATGTTCATACTCTTGTACACTCACCTTCAATACTGGGCTGGAAAGAACAGTCCCCATCTCCAAGTGGTGCTAGAAATCAGGGAATCAAGTACTGCAGATAAATTTTCCAAATGTAACAATCTCTCCATGGTCCCTCCCTCCCCCAGTGCTTCCTGATACAGCCAATAACTATGAACACAATCAAAGGCTGAGAGACAAATTATTTTTTTGGATTTGTATTTTTCCATAAAATACAAATGCTGATTCATCAGTGAGTCAGTAAATGAAAAAGGGTCTCTTAAGTATCTTATAAACACTAAGTATTCTTTCCCAGTCTGGATTTCCTTAAAGTCACATCACTCACAAGCAGGCTTATCTTCCACTTCTGCCATTTGAAGGCTGGTCTATGCCCAGCCTGAACCAGGGGAAATGTACAGAACTCACCAAAATTTTACCAACACTCTGATAGCGTTTTATTTCAAACTCTGATCCCTGCCCTGTGATTACAAAGAGGATGCTGCTGGTTCTCTCTCACAGTCCCTGCTGTGGAAAAAACTGGTATCCAATGTTCTCTGAAACATACTGTCTTTCATCTAGACTCAGAAGCTAGACATAAAATTTAAAAAAGAAGAGTGTACATGGCCATGTTATACCTGCCACCTGCTAGGGCCCAGCCATCAGCCATGGTTGCTGAGGATGAGACTACTGAAAAGACCTGAGCAGGATGGGAGAGAACAAAGGTAGTTCTTTCTATAGCATGATGGGAATGGGAGACTTCAAAGCTTCCAGCAGCCTCATCACCCAGGCTTCACCGCAGAAGTCATTTTTGTCATCAGGCTAGCTGAGGCTTCTGGGCCTCTCCTTGTGCCTCTTCATATTCTTCTTCTGGTTTCAGCTGAGGGCCAGGGATCATCACCGTCTGAAAGAGTAGGATGCCAAGTTACCCACCAACCAAGGCCATGGCTAACCCAGAAGAACTTCATCCCCTGCTCCCACCCATCCATCCACCCACCCACCAAGCCTTCCCTTCCCCGGTGGTGAATCACCCCCTCTTGCCACTAGGGGGAGCCCAACAGAGTGGCTTAGGAGACCCCAAGTACTGCCTCAGCTCTCTTAAACCATGCAAGCCACCTTACCTTAAGGATGGGCTGCTTAGGGGGTGCCCATGGGGGAACGATCTTGCTATGCATTCTCCAGCTTCCATATGGGTTTGTCAACTGCTTTTCGAATACAACATACTCCAGGACATCCTTGGGTACATCTTCCTGTCCATACATCAACCGGCCAAACCGGTCATAGATGGCCAGAGTCTGCAAGGATAAAAGCAAATCTGGCCTCTTAGTTTTTTTGGTGTGTGAGTGTGAGTTGTTTGTTTTATTGCCACACAATCTTTTTTTTTTTTTTTTTTGAGATGGAGTCTCACTCTGTTGCCTTGGCTGGCGTGCAGTGGTATGATACTGTCTCACTGCAACCTCCGCCTCCTAGGTTCAAGTGATTCTCCTGCCTCAACCTCCTGAGTAGGTGAGAGTACAGACACACACTATCATGCCTGGCCAATTTTTCTATTTTTAGTATACACGGGGTTTTGCCATGTTGGCCAGGCTGGTCTTAAACTCCTGACCTTGTGATCTGCCCGCTGTGGCCTCCCAAAGTGCTGGGATTACAGGTGTGAGTTACTGTGCCCAGCCAGAAAAAATCTTAATGGGTAGAAAAAAAATTATCTTGGAATTCTGAATCTAGGACTATCTGATCAACTACTGACACTTTACTCTTACAGGTTCTTTGATGGGGGCAGGGATAGAGGAAGTCAAGACCAAGAAGGAGTGGGGCACAATGGCTCATGCCTATAGTCCCAGCACTTTGGGAGGCTGAGGTGGGCAGATCACTTGAGCCCAGGAGTCTGAGACCAGCTTGGGCAAAATGACAAGACCGGTCTCTACAAAAAATACTAAAATTAGCCAGGCGTGCTGGCATGCCCCTGTAGTCCCAGCTACTTGGAGGCTGAGGTGGGAGGATTGCTTCAGCCCAGGAGGTTGAGGCTGCAGTGAGCCATAATCACATCACTGCACTCCAGCCTGGGTGACAGAATGACGGGGGCAGGGAGAAAAAAAAAAAAACACAGGAAGGGTGGGAGAGAATATCCTCACACATGTCTTAGTAGAGCCAACACGTAACAGTGGGAAGGCGACAGCAGCACAGCAAGGAAGACAGATCACAGTGTACCTTTTGCTACTATTTACAGTCCTGGGCAACCACACCCAGCACTCCAGAGGGAGGTGCCCAAGCTCAGTGTGAAGAAAAGCTGGGAGGAAGGCAGACTAGTGCCTCTACCTGCCGGGTGTGCATGCGTACGGTGACCTGGCCGTACACGTTGCCCTGATTCATCATACTTGAACAGCGAACTTGAACAACATGGGAGGGCTCTAAAGATTCCACGAAGCTCCAGCGGACGGTCTTATATTTGATGTCCCAAGTCATGTCCTAAGGGCAGAGGAGAACAAGTTCAACTGGATTTTTCCCTCCCTTTAAGGAAGCTGGTGCTGCCACACTGCTCTTACTTCCTGCAAGACTACAGCCAACAGGCAGCACATTTCCCACCACATACTCTCTTGTGCCTGTTCTCTCTCGCACCTTCCTAAGTTTTGATTAAGCTATTGGTCAAGTTCACCTGACAACTCTCTCTTTATCTAAATCACAACTTCAGACCCACCTTCCTCTTTGAGCACCCTTCTCCAAATCAATGAAAACCACATTCCAAACTGCCAGCATGCCCAATATACCATCATCCCTCCCGTACACTTTCATAATCTGGCAATTATTGCATGTACTTGTGTTGACTGCATATATATATATTTTTTCCCACTCACCTATTAACAATGAAAAGTGAGAATTTTACAGGACTTAAGGGCTAAACTGCTAGGACTGGGGAAGACTTATAGAAACTGAAGTTCTACTGATAGAAACTCAAGGTTCTTTTTTTTTTTTTTTGAGACAGGAATCTCGCTCTGTTGCCAAAGCTGAAGCACAGTGGCGCGATCTCGGCTCACTGCAAGCTCCACCTCCCAGCTTCACACCATTTTCTTGCCTCAGCCTCCCAAGTAGCTGGGACTACAGGCGCCCACCACCATGCCCTGCTAATTTATTTGTATTTTCAGTAGAGACGGGGTTTCACCATGTTAGCCAGGATGGTCTTGATCTCCTGACCTTGTGATCCACCCGCCTCAGCCTCCCAAAGTGCTGGGATTATAGGCGTGAGCCACTGCACCCAGCCCCAAGTTCTTATTCTTGAATCTCTAACTGAACCACAAAGTTCTTATCCTTGGGGGTCCCTCCAAGTGCCTCACACTGCTGTTACCACTCAATATAAGCCTCATGAACTCTGGTTAAATCCTTCATGATAGTGCAGGCATACGGAGATGTGGCCTCGTATAGCCCATATCCAAGCCTCAGGATGCTCCTGCAGTGTCATGACTGCTGGCTGAGGGACCTCTTTTATTCGCCAGGGCCCTTACCAGAGTCCGTGTCAAGACATTATCATTCAGCTACAAGCAATGAAACTTCAGCTTGTACCTTAAACTTCCTACACTCTCAAAACTGATCCTTCTTAAGAGAAACCAGGCAGGGCACGGCGGGGCTCATGCCTGTAATCCCAGCACTTTGGGAGGCCAAGGTCAGTGGATCACCTGAGGTCAGGAGTTTGAGACCAGCCTGACCAACATGGAGAAACCCCGTCTCTACTAAAAATACAAAATTAGGCCATGTGTGGTAGCTCACACCTGTAATCCCAGCACTTTGGGAGGCTGAGGCGGGCGGATCACGAGGTCAGAAGATTGAGACCATCCTGGCTAACACGGTGAAACCCTGTCTCTACTAAAAATACAAAAAAATTAGCGGGGTGTGGTGGCGGGTGCCTGCAGTCCCAGCTAGTCAGGAGGCTGAGGCAGGAGAATGGCATGAACCCAGGAGGCGGAGCTTGCAGTGAGCCCAGATCTCGCCACTCCACTCCAGCCTGGGCGACAGAGCAAAGACTCTGTCTCAAAATAAATAAATAAATAAATCATTAGGCGGGCATGGTGGCGGGCGCCTGTAATCCCAGCTACTTGGGAGGCTGAGGCAGAAGAATCGCTTGAACCCGGGAGGTGGAGGTTGCAGTGAGCCAAGATCGCACCATTGCACTCCAGCCTGGGCAACAAGAGTGAAAATCTGTCTCAAAAAAAAAAAAAGAAAACAAAACAAAAACCAGAGACGATCTCTAGAATCTGTCCACTCAGTCACCCCACAGTTCTAAGGAGGATGAGAACTTACTGGAAAACAGTGTTCAGTTACCAAGGTATGAAGTCGGTCATGGTCTGAGCTACAAAAGAAAACAATAAATATCATTGACTACTGCTGTTATAATACCCTGTATGAAGACTGAAAATGGAAAACAATTCATTTTTATAAATGTTTTCAGCACATCTTGTATAAGCCAGGTATATAATATGCTAAATTCTAGGGGCACAAAGACAAACAATAATGTGATTTACCAGAAACCCCTGAGATCTAGTAGCAGAATAAAATTATATTACAAAAAAAAAAAATTTTTTTTTAATTATATTTAAATCTAAGGAGCAGGAGGAAATTTCTCTAAAATTACCACATATCCTTAAGATAGGTACCCTCACTGGGACATAGGACCTGATTTTTGCTCTAAGCTGGTATGAGCAACAAAGTTCAACACAAGTAACAATCAATAGCTTGTTTTTATCTCCTCTTGCCTCTGACCTAGCATCAGTACCATCTGGCTTGGCCTTATATCTTTTTTTTTTTTTTTTGTAGTCAGAGTCTCGCTCTGTCGCCAGGCTGGAGTGCAGTGGCGTGATCTCGGCTCACTGCAACCTCCACCTCCCGGGTTCAAGCGATTCTCCTGCCTCAGCCTCCTGAGTAGCTGGTACTACAGGCGCACGCCATGACGCCCACCTAATTTTTGTATTTTTAGTAAAGATGGGGTTTCACCATGTTGTTGGCCTTGTATCTTATAATCTCATCTTTGAACCTAGTCAAAGATAATCATGTCTTTCCTGGTCCTATTATCTCTCCTCTATCTTGCTGCTGCCAGAGTGGCCTGGTTATGCTGACTCTATACAGTAATAGTTAGAAAAACACAAAACAGCTAGGCACAGTGGCTCACGCCTGTAATTCCAGCATTTTGGGAGGCCGAGACGGGTGGATCACGAGGTCAGGAGGTCGAGACCATCCTGGCTAACAAGGTGAAACCCTACCTCCACTAAAAATACAAAAAAATTAGCTGAGTGTAGTGGCGGGTGCCTGTAGTCCCAGCTACTCGGGAGGCTGAGGCAGGAAAACAGCATGAAACCGGGAGGCAGAGGTTGCGTTGAGCTAAGATTGTGCCACTGCACTCCAGCCTGGGCGACAGAGCGAGACTCCGTCTCAAAAAAAAAAACCAAAAAACAAAAAACCCCACAAAACAGACAACAAACCCTAGCTCCTGTAGGTACAAGATTTTAGGAGGGTTCCTAACTGATGAGTATCAAATCTAAGGCCATAGATTAGCTTCTTTCAGATACACACATGACTTTTTCCCAGTTTACTATGAGCAGTTTAACTCTTTGTCCCCTTTGAAAAATCTTGCTCTCTAAGCCCAGAGTGGGTAAAGGATTAGTTCTAACATATCTATCTGCTTCCCTTTCATCTCCATTCCTACTAGGAAAGATTCCAAGTCATTTCCTCTACTGTAGGAACAGACTAGACTAGACTGAGCTGTGGTGACAACTACCATGACTGGCACCTCTGAGTGAACTCTTCCTCCTCACTATCCTGGCACAGAAGTCTTCGGTGGAAATAAATAAACTCAATTTTCCATGAGTTCATTTACTATTTTGCAATAGAATTTACTCTGAAAAGGTAGACATCTGCTTCTGCAACATAACAGACTGAGTTAATGTAAAACTACTCCTACTATAAACATTTAAAAATGTTGGATAAAATGGGCCAGATGCGGTGGCTCACCCCTGTAATCCCAGCACTTTGGGAGGCCAAGGCAGGCGTTATCATGAGGTCAGGAGATCAAGACCATCCTGGCCAACATGGTGAAACCATGTCTCTACTAAAAATACAAAAATTAGCCAGGTCCAGTGATACACACCTGTAGTCTTAGCTACTCAGGAGGCTGAGGCAGGAGAATGGCTTGAACCCAGGAGGCAGAGGTTGCAGTGAGCCAAGATCGCGCCACTGCACTCCAGCCTGGCAACAGAGTGAGATTCCATCTCAAAAAAAAGAAGGACATGTTGAATAAAATGTGAAATAGACAAATATACTTTTTTTGGGGGGGGTGGATTGCACCACGGCCCTCCAGCCTGGGCGACAGAGTAAGACTTTGGGACTAAAGGTGTGCGCCACCACACGCAGCTTATTTTTGTATTTTTAGTAGAGTTGGGGTTTCACATGTTGGCCAGGTTGGTCTCGAACTCCTGGACTCAAGTGATCTGCCTGCCTCGGCCTCCCAAAGTACTGCAATTATAGGCATGAGCCACCATACCCGACCAAAAAACAATTTGACAGAAACCACCGCTAAGGAAACCCAGACATTGTAATTATTAGTAAAGACACAAATCAATTGTCCTAAATATGCCCAATGAGCTAAAGGAAACCATGGACAAAGAAGTAATGAAATCAGAAAAACAATGTGTGAATACATTGAGAATATCGCTAAAGAGACAGAAATTATACAAGGGAACCAAACAGAAACTATGGAGCTAAAAAGTACAATAAATTTTAAAATTCACTAGAGGGGTTCAACAGCAGATTTGAGCAGGCAAAGATCAGTGAACTTGAGGATAAGGTAATTAAAATTACATAGTCTAAAATGCAAAGAGAAAAAAGAATGAAGAAAAACAAACAAAACCTTGAGGAACCTATGGGACATCATCAAGTATACCAAATACACATCACAGGAGTCCCAGAAAAAGAAGAAAGAAATGGATTGAAAAAAAAATTTGAAGAAATAATGCGGCCAGACACAGTGGCTCACACCTGTAATCCCAGCACTTTGGGAGGCCAAGGTGGGTGGATCACCTGAGGTCAGGAGTTCAAGAGCAGCCTGGCCAACAGGGTGAAACCCTATCTCTACTAAAAAGTACAAAACTTAGCCGGGTGTTGTGGCAAGCACCTGTAATCCCAGCTACTTGGGAGACTGAGGTAGGAGAATCGCTTGAACCTGGGAGGCAGAGCTGCAATGAGCCGAGATCAGGCCACTGCACTCCAGCCTGGGCAACAAGAGTAAAGCTCCATCTCAAAAAATAAAATAAAATATAAATAAAATGCAAAAAAGAAAGAAATAATGGCCGCAGACATCCCAAATCTGATGAAAGACATTAATATGTACATCCAGGAAGCTAAAAAACCTCCAAGCAAGATAAACTGAAAGAAATCCATACCAAGAAACATTAAAACCAAAGTGTCAAAACCCAAAGACAAAGAATGAATCTTGAAAACAGCAACAGGCTGGGCATAGCAGCTCATGTCTATCATCCCGACACATTGGGAGGCAGAGGCAAGAGGATCACTTGAGGCCAGGAGTTCGAGACCAGCCTGGGCAACAAAGCGAGACCCCTGTCTCTACAAAAAATTAGAAAAAAAAAAAAAATTAGCCAGGTGCTGTGGCACACACCTGTAGTCCTAGCTACTCAGGGACTAAGGTGGGAAGATCGCTTGAGCCCAGCAGGTTGAGGCTGCAGTGGAGCTATCATTGCACCACTGTGCTCACTCCAGCCTGGCTAAAGAAGTGAGAACCTGACAAGAAAAGAAAGAAAGAGAGAGAGAGAGAGAGAAAGAAAGAAAGAAAGACAGGAAAGAAACAAAGGCTAAAGGGGATCCTTCAGGCTAAAATGAAAGGACACCAGAAAGTAACTCAAAACCACAAGAAAAAAACAAAAAACACTAGTAAAAGTAACTACATAGGTAAATATAAAAGCCTGTATTGTACTTTTGGTTTGTAATTCATCATTTTTCATCCTATATGATTTAAAAGGCAAATGCATAAAACAATAATTATGAATTGATGTAATGGGCACCCAAGGTATAAAACTGTAATCTGTGATAATGAAGCAGGAGAGACATAATAAAGTGGGAGAGAGAGACATATAGGAGCAGAGTGTTTGTATATTATTGAAACTAAGTTGGTATTATTCAAACTAGGTTGAACTAGCCACCGCGCCTGACCGTGTTTCTCTATTTCTGCAAAAACCACTGTTGGGGACAGGCGCAGTGGTTCAAGCCTGTAATCCCAACACTTTGGGAGGTCGAGGCAGGTGGATCATTTGAGGTCAGGAGTTTGAGACCAGCCTGGCCATTTAATGGGAAAGGACAGTCTCTTCAATAAATGGTGCTAGAAAAATGAATATTCACATGCAAAAAACAGCAAAAACATCACATACTTTTCACTACATACAAAAACTAACTCAAAATGGAGCAAAGACCTAAATGTGAGAACTGAAACTATAAAAATCTTAGAGAAAAAGAAAGGGGAATTACTTCATGACACTGGATTTGGCAATGATTTCTTGAATATGACACCAAAAGAAAAAACCCAATATGGTAACAAAAGAAAAAAACTTGATAAACTGGATTTCATCAAAATCAAAAACTTTTTTGCATCAAAAGATACTATCAAGAGTGAAAAGATGGCCGGGCGTGGTGGCTCATGCCTGTAATCCCAGCACTTTGGGAGGCCGAGGCAGGTGGATCACCCAAGGTTGGGAGTTCAAGACTAGCCTGGCCAACATGCTGAAACCCTGTCTCTATTAAAAATACAAAAATTAGCCAGGTGTGGTGGCACATGCCTGTAATCCCAGCTACATGGGAGGCTGAGGCAGGAGAATTGCTTGAACCCAGGAGGCAGAGGTTGCAGTGAGCCGAGATCGCGCCATTGCACTCCAGCCTGGGCTTCAAGAGCAAAACTCCATCTCTAAAAAAAATAATAATAAAAGAGTGAAAAGTCAAACCATAAAATGGGGGAAAATATTAGCAAAGCATTTATCTGATAAGGAATTAATATCCAAAATAAATAAAGAACTCCTATAACTCAACAATAAAATAACAGCCTAATTTTAAAATAGACCTTTCTGGGCTGGGTGCAGTGGCTCACGCCTGTAATTCCAGCACTTTGGAAGGCTGAAGCGGGTGGATCATCTGAGGTCAGGAGTTCAAGACCAGCCTGGTCAATAGGGTGAAACCCGTATCTACTAAAAATACAAAAAATTAGCTAGGCATGGTGGCGGGCGCCTATAGTCCCAGCTACTCAGGAGGCTTGAGGCAGGAGAATGGCATGAACCTGAGAGGCGGAGGTTGAAGCCAGCCGAGATCTCGCCACTGCACTCCAGCCTGGGTGACAGAGCAAGACTCCATCTCAAAAAAAAAAAAAAAGAATAAAAAGGAAAGTAATAGGTATCCGTGAGGATGTAGAGAAACTGGAATCCTTGTGCATTGGTCGTAGGAATGTAAAACAGTGTAGCTGCTATGGAAAACCATATGGTGGTTCCTCAAAAAGTTAGGGTTTTTTTTGAGACAGAGTCTCATTTTGTCACTGAGGCTGGAGTCTAGTGACACAATCTTAGCTCACCACAGCCTCAAAAATCCCTGGGCTCAAGCAATCCTTCTGCCTTAGCACCTCGAATAGCTGAGACTACAGGCATGCGCCACCACGCCTGGCTGATTTTTTTTGTTTTTTTTTTTTGAGACAGAGTCTCGCTGTGTCGTCCAGGCTGGCATGCAGTGGTGCAATCTCCACTCACTGCAAGCTCCGCCTCCCAGGTTCACGCCATTCTCCTGCCTCAGCCTCCCGTGTAGTTGGGACTACAGGCGCCTGCCACCGCACCCGGCTAATTTTTGTATTTTTTTTTTTTTAGTAGAGACGGGGTTTCACCGTGTTAGCCAGGATGGTCTTGATCTCCTGACCTCGTGATCCACCCGTCTCAGCCTCCCAAAGTGCTGGGATTACAGGCGTGAGCCACCATGCCTGGCCCTGGCTGACTTTTTAAATTTTTTTGTAGAGATGGGGGTCTCACTCTGTTGCCCAGAAACAATCCTCCCACTTTGGCCTCCAAAAGTGCTGGATTACAGGTATGAGCCACCTAGCCCCTCACAAAGTTAAACACAGAGCTACCATGTGATCCAACAACTTCAGTTCTGAGTATATACCCAAATGAATTGAAAGCATGAACTCAAAGAGATATTTGTACACCAACAATCACAGCAGCATTATGCCACAATAAAAGGTGGAAACAACCTGAATGTCCATCACTAGATGAATGGATAAACAAAATGTGGTGCATATACATACAATAAAATATTATTCAGCCTTAATAAAGAAACACATGGCTGGGCGCGGTGGCTCAAGCCTGTAATCCCAGCACTTTGGGAGGCCGAGACGGGCGGATCACGAGGTCAGGAGTTCGAGATCATCCTGGCTAACACGGTGAAACCCCGTCTCTACTAAAAAATACAAAAAGCTAGCCGGGCGAGGTGGCTGGCGCCTGTAGTCCCAGCTACTCGGGAGGCTGAGGCAGGAGAATGGTGTGAACCCGGGAGGCGGAGCTTGCAGTGAGCTGAGATCCGGCCACTGCACTCCAGCCCGGGCGCAGAGCGAGACTCCATCTCAAAAAAAAATAAAAATTAAAAAAAATAAAAATAAAAATAAAGAAACACATGTAGCCAGGCATGGTGGCCCATACCTGTAATCCCTGCATGTAGGGAGGCTAAGGCAGGTGGATCACCTGAGGTCAGGAGTTTGAGACCAGTCTGGCCAACATGGTGAACCCCATCTCTACTAAAAATACACAAATTAGCGGGGTGTGGTGGCAGGTGTCTGTAATCCCAGCTACTTGGGAGGCTGAGGCTGGAGAATCGCTTGAACCCAGGAGGCAGAGGTTGCAGTGACCAGAGATCGAGCCATTGCACTCCAGCCTGGGTGACAAGAGTGAAACTCCATCTCAGAAAATAAGTAAGTAAATAAATAAAAATAAGGAGACACATACTATAATATATATGAACATTGAAGACATCATGCTAAGTGAACTAAGCCAATCGCAAAAGGTCAAAAACTGTAAGATTCCACTTATTTGAGATACCTAGATGCCTTCGTCTGTTCAGGATGCTATAACAAAAATACCATAAACCAGGTGGCTTATAAACAACATGTATTTCTCACAGTGCCTTGATCTTGGACTTCCTAGCCTCTAGAACTCTCACAGTCTGGTGAGAGCCTGTTCTTCATAGATGGTGACTTCTTGCTGTGTCCTCAACGGGTAAAAGGGGTGCACAAGCTCCCTCGGGTCTTTTTTTTTTTTTTTTGAGACGGAGTCTCGCTCTGTCACCAGGATGGAGTGCAGTGGTGCAATCTCAGCTCACTGCAAGCAACCTCTACTTCCTGGTTCAAGCAATTCTCCTGCCTCAGCCTCCCGAGTAACTGGGACTACAGGTACGTGCCACCACGCCCAGCTAATTTTTGTGTCTTTAGTAGAGACAGGGTTTTACCATGTTGGCCAGGATGGCCTCGATCTCTTGATCTCGTGATCCACCTGCCTCAGCCTCCCAAAGTGCTGGGATTACAGGCGTGAACCACCGTGCCCGGCCCCTCAGGTCTCTTTCATAAGGGCACTATTCCCATTCATGAGGGCTCCACTCTCATGACCTCATCACCTCCCAGAGGTCCCCCCACAGCCTATACCATCACCTTGGGGGTTAGGATTTCGACAAATGAATTTTCAGGAGACACAAACATTCAGACCATAGCATCAGGATGGTTAAATTCATAGAGAAAGAAAGTAGACGGCTGGGTGTGGTGGCTCAAGTCTGTAATCCCAGCACTTTGGGAGGCCGAGGTAGGAGGACCACTCGAGGCCAGGAGTTTGAGACCAGTCTGGCTAACATGGTAAAACCCCATCTCCACTAAAAATACCAAATAAATAAATAAATAAAGTAGAATGGAGGTTACCAGGTGATAAGGGAAGAGGGCAATGGGGAATTACTGCTTAGTGGGTACAAAATTTCTGTTTGGGCTGAACACAATCTGGAAATGGATAGTGGTAAGAATTGTACAACATTGTGAAGGTACTTAATGCCACTGAATTATATACTTCAAAATGATTAAAATTGTAAATTTTATATTGTGTATTTTACCACAAATGTGTAAAAGCTATTATTAATCGTATAATTTTTTTTTTTTTTTGAGACGGAATCTCGCTCTGTCGCCCAGGCTGGAGTGCAATGGCGCAATCTCAGCTCACTGCAAGCTGCACCTCCCGGGTTCACACCATTCTCCTGCCTCAGCCTCCTGAGTAGCTGGGACTACAGGTGCCCGCCACTGCACCCGGCTAATTTTTTGTATTTTTAGTAGAGACAGGGTTTCACCATGTTAGCCAGGATGGTTTCAATCTCCTGACCTCATGATCCACCCGTCTCGGCCTCCCAAAGTGCTGGGATTATAGGCGTGAGCCACCGCGCCTGGCCCCAATCTTATAATTTTTAAGATAAATTATTGTCTTTGATTTTTCTAAAATATCTATTTGTTTTAAAAAAATGCAGGAATACAAAATGACAAGAAAACTGTACCAACACTTTGGGAGGACAAGGTGAGAGGACTGCTTGAGGCCAGAGTTCGAGACCAGCCTAGGCAACATAGCAAGACCCTGTCTCTACAAAAAATTTAAAAATTAGCCAGGTATGGGCCAGGCACGGTGGCTCAAGCCTGTAATCCCAGCACTTTGGGAGGCCGAGACGGGCAGATCACGAGGTCAGGAGATCGAGACCATCCTGGCTAACACGGTGAAACCACGTCTCTACTAAAAATACAAAAAACTGGCCGGGCGCGGTGGCTCAAGCCTGTAATCCCAGCACTTTGGGAGGCCGAGAGGGGTGGATCACGAGGTCAGGAGATCAAGACCATCCTGGCTAACACAGTGAAACCCCATCTCTACTAAAAAAAAAGGCAAAAAACTAGCCGGGCGAGGTGGCGGGCGCCTGTAGTCCCAGCTACTTGGGAGGCTGAGGCAGGAGAATGGCGTAAACCCGGGAGGCGGAGCTTGCAGTGAGCTGAGATCCGGCCACTGCACTCCAGCCTGGGCGACAGAGCGAGACTCCGTCTCAACAACAACAACAAAAAAAAAACACAAAAAATATCTGGGCGACATGGCGGGTGCCTGTAGTCCCAGCTACTCCGGAGGCTGAGGCAGGAGAATGGCATGAACCCAGGAGGCGGAGCTTGCAGTGAGCTGAGATCCGGCCACTGCACTCCAGCCTGGATGACAGCGAGACTCCGTCTCAAAAAAAAAAAAAAAAAAAAAAAAATTAGCCAGGTATGGTAGCATGTACTAAGTCTCAGCTACTTGGGAGGCTGAAGTGGGAGAATCATTTGAGCCTGGGAGGTCAAGGCAGCAGTGAGGTGTGATTGCGCCACTGTACTCTAGCCTGAGTGACAGAGCAAGATCCTGTCTCAAAAACCAAAAACAAGTTCAAGCCTGTAATCCCAGCACTTTGGGAGGCCGAGACGGGCGGATCACGAGGTCAGGAGTTCGAGACCATCCTGGCTAACACAGTGAAACCCGATCTCTACTAAAAAATACAAAGAGCTAGCCGGGCAAGGTGGCTGGTGCCTGTAGTCCCAGCTACTCGGGAGGCTGAGGCAGGAGAATGGCGTAAACCCGGGAGGCGGAGCTTGCAGTGAGCTGAGATCCGGCCACTGCACTCCAGCCCGGGGACAGAGCAAGACTCCCTCTCAAAAAAAAAAAAAAAAAAAAAACAAGGCCGGGCACAATGGCTCACACCTGTAATCCCAGCACTTTGGGAGGCTGAGGCAGGTGGATCACCTGAGGTCAGGAGTACGAGACCAGCCTGACCAATACGGTGAAATGCCATCTCTACTAAAATTACAAAACTCAGCTGGGCATCATGGCATGCACCTGTAGTCTCAGCTACTCCGGGGGCTGAGACAGGATAATTCCTTGAACCCGGGAGGCAGAGGTTGCAGTGAGCAGAGATCGCACTACTACACTCCAGCCAGGGCAACAGAGCAAGACTCCATCTCAAAAACAAAAACAAAAATGACAGGAACTAACTAAAACCCAAAAGAAACAAATAAGACAAGAGAAAATGGACCTATTGAAGACATAGATTTTGAAGTTATCAGACACAGATTTTAAAATAACTGTGATTAGTATGTTCAAGAAATTAGATGACAGAATAGAGAATTTTACCAGAGAACTGGACACACACACACACACACACACACATCAATGAAAATTCTAAAAGTGAAAAACAGAAAATAAATATAAAATTAAAAACTCGATAGGTAGGTTAACAGCAGATTAGCTACAACTGAAAAGAAGACAGGAAGATAGATCAGAGAATATCCAGACTAAAGCTGGAGAGGGAAAAAAAAGGTTGGAAAAATATAGAAAAGAGCTGAAGACACATTTGGCACATAGTGAAAGATCTAACATATGTGTATTCAGAACTACACAAGGAGATGAGAAAGTGGAGCAGAAGCAACATCTGAAGAGATGAGTTCTGACTGAGAATTTTCCAACACTGACAAAAAAAGCACCCAAAGATTTAAGAAGCAATATGAACCCAGAGCAGGATAAAAGACACACACATGGCCTGGTGTGGTGGCACATGCCTATAATCCCAGCATTTTGGGAGTCTGAGGGGAAGGATCGCTTGAAGCCAGGGATTCAAGACTAGCCTGGGCAACAAGGCCAGACCCTGTCTTTACAAAAAAACTAAAAAATAAATAAATAAAATAAATAAAAATTTAAGAAGACATAGATAAATCATAGTAAACTGCTGAATACTAAAGAGAGAGAAAAAATCGTTTTTTTTTTTTTTTTGAGATGGAGTTTTGCTCTGTCGCTGAGGCTGGAGTACAGTGGCACGATCTCAGCTCACTGCAACCTCGGACTCCCAGATTCAAGTGATTCTCCTGCCTCAGCCCCTCCGGAGTAGCTAGGATTACAGGCATGCACCACCATACCTGACTAATTATTGGATTCTTTTTTTTTTTTTTTGAGACGGAGTCTCGCTCTGTCGCCCGGGCTGGAGTGCAGTGGCCAGATCTCAGCTCACTGCAAGCTCCGCCTCCCGGGTTTTACGCCATTCTCCTGCCTCAGCCTCCTGAGTAGCTGGGACTACAGGCGCCCGCCACCTCGCCCGGCTAGTTTTTTTTTTTTTTTTTGTATTTTTTAGTAGAGACGGGGTTTCACCATGTTAGCCAGGATGGTCTCGATCTCCTGACCTCATGATCCACCCGTCTCAGCCTCCCAAAGTGCTGGGATTACAGGCTTGAGCCACCACGCCCGGCTGGATTTTTTTTTTTTTGAGATGGAGTCTTGCTCTGTCACCCAGGCTGGAGTGCAATGGTGCGATCTTGGCTCACTGCAACCTCCGCCTCCCGGGTTCAAGCAATTCTCCTGCGTCACCCTCCCGAGTAGCTGAGATTACATGCATGTGCCACCACATCTGGCTAATTTTTTTATTATTATTATTAGTAGAGACGGGGTTTCACCATATTGGCCAGGCTAGTTTCGAACTCCTGACCTTGTGATCTGCCAGCCTCGGCCTCCCAAAGCACTGGGATTACAGGCGAGAGCCACCATGCCCAGCCCGAGAGAAAATCTTCAAAGCACACAAAGTCAGCTGGGCACAGTGGCTCACACCTGTAATCCCAGCATTTTGGGAGGCCAAGGTGGGCGGATCACAAAGTCAGGAGTTCAAGAACAGTCTGGCCAATATGGTGAAACCCCGTCTCTACCAAAAATACACAAATTAGCTGGGCGTGGTGGTGGGCACCTGTAGTTCCAGCTACTCTAGAGGATGAGGCAGAAGAATCATTTCAAACCGGGAGGCGGAGGTTGCAGTGAGTAAAAACTGTGCTACTGCACTCCAGCCTGGGCGACAGAGCAAGACTCTGTCTCAAAAGACAAAGATAAATAAAAGCGCACAAAGTAAAAATAAACTTTAACAAAATTTTTTTTAAAAAAAGTTAATTTCTCAATAGAAACAACAGTAACGCTGAAGAGGGCGGATCACCTGAGGTCAGGAGTTCGAGATCAGCCTGGCCAACATGACAAAACCCCATCTCTACTAAAACTACAAAAATTGGCCAGGTGCAGTGGCTCACGCCTGTAATCCCAGCACTTTAGGAGGCCAAGACAGGCAGATCACGAGGTCAGGAGATCGAGACCATCCTGGCTTACACAATGAAACCCCATCTCTACTAAAAATACAAAAAAGTAGCCGGGCATGGTGGCGGGCGCCTATAGTCCCAGCTACTCAGGAGGCTGAGGCAGGAGAATGGTGTGAACCCGGGAGGCGGAACTTGCAGTGAGCCGAGATCAGGCAACTGCACTCCAGCCTGGGCGACACAGCAAGACTCCGTCTCAAAAAAAAAAAAAAATTAGGCTGAGCGCAGTGGCTCATGCCTGCAATCCCAGCACTTTGGGAGGCCAAGGTGGGTGGATTACTTGAGGTCAGGAGTTCAAGACCAGCCTGGCCAAAATGGTGAAACCCATCTCTATTAAAAATGCAGAAAATAGTCAGGTGTGGTGGTGCGTACCTGTAATCCCAGTTACTTGGGAGGGTGAGCAGGAGAACTGCTTGAATCTGGGAGGTAGAGGTTGCAGTGAGCCAAGATCACGTCACTGCACTCCAGCTTGAGCAACAGAACAAGAGTCTATCTCAAAAAAAAATAACAACAATGTTTTGAGAAATAAAACAAGGCTAGGCATAGTGGCTCACATCTGTAATTACAACACTTTGGGAGGCTGAGGCAGGCAGATAACCTGAAGTCAGGAGTTTCAGACCACCTGGCCAACATGGTAAAACCCCATCTGTACTAAAAATACAAAAATTAGCTGGGTGTGGTGGCGTGTACCTGAAATCCCAGTTACTTGGGAGGCTAAGGCAGGAGAATCGCTTGAACCCAGGAGGCAGAGGCTGCAGTGAGCCAAGATTGCACCATTACACTCCAGCCTGGGTGACAGAGCCAGACTCCATCTCAAAAAGGGAAAAAAAAAAAAAATGACCAGCCTCCGTAGTCTGGGCAACGTGGTGAAATCCCATCTCTACAAAAAATATGAAAACTGGCAGGGTGTGGTGGTACACCCCTAGAGTTTCAGCTACTCAGGGAGCTAAGGTGGGAGGATCACTTGAGCCCCGGAGCTGAGGCTGCAATAAGCGTGATTGCACCACTGCACTCCAGCTTGAGCAACAGAATGAGACAGTCTCAAAACAAGAAACAAAAACAAGAACAGCCTGGGCAACATCGTGAGATCCTATCTCTATTCAAAATAAATAAATTTTTTAAAAGAAATAAAAGTAAAATTAAATAATTAATGGATTTTAGACTATAGGTTTTGGGTCCCACCTGAAGCCCAGCCACAGCAGCCACAGATCAAAGAATGCCAGCAGCAGTCCATGGCTAGTACTTAAGATATTCCAGCCTCCTAATATTGATTCTCCATATTCCTAGCAGCCCTAACTTGAATGAATCAAGAAAAAGCTGGGTGGCCAGGCATGGTGGATCATGCCTATAATCTCATCACTGTGGGAGGCCAAGGCAGGAGGATTGCTTGAGCCCAGGAATTTGAGACTCGTCTAGGCAACACAGCAAAACCTTGTCTCTACAAAAAAAAATTTATTTTAATTAACCGGGTGTGGTGGCAGACGCCGGTGGTCCCAGCTCTACTTGGGGAACTAAGTAGAGTCCCTGAGAGAACCACTTGAGTCCAGGAGGTCAAGGCTGCAGTGAGCCATGATCATGCCACTGCATTCCAGACTGCACAACAGTGAGACTCCATCTCAATAAAAAAAAAAAAAAAAGGTGGGGGGGCTGGGCGTAGTGGCTTACGCCTGTAATCCTAACACTTTGGGAGACTGAGGTGGGAGGATTACCTGAGGTCAGGAGTTTGGGACCAGTCTGGCCAACATGGTGAAATCCCGTCTCTACTAAAATACAAAAAAATTAGCTGGACATGGTAGCGTGTGCCTCCAATCCCAGCTACTTGGGAGGCTGAGGCAGGGGAATTGCTTGAACCAGGGAGGTGGAGGTTGAGCTGAGATTGTGCCATTGCACTCCAGCCTGGGTGAGACAGCAAGACTCCATCTCAAAACAAAAAATTAAAAAATAAAAGTGGAGGGAGAGCTGGAAAGTTTCACAAGAAATATATTCAAAATAACCAAGGAAAGGGAAGTGAAGATACATAAGACAAACACACAAAAAAGATCAGGATGAATTCAGGGATCAGATGGGGTGAAAAAGGCAGCTATTCTAGCACAAGGTCCCAACACATGCAGGTGGAACTGAGACAGACCAAATGGTAGAAATTCCCAGAAGCAGAGAGAGGAGTGAAAGACAGCTTCAGTCACTAATTACTTCAAATATAGGAAGTTCTCTCACTCTAGATATCTTATCTGAAGGCAGAAAACAAATTTGTGCAAAACAAAAACAAACAAAAAACTGTGCCTAAAATAATAGCTAACTGCTGAGAACAGAATGGGTAAAGATAGGAAGTTCACTTACTTGTTGAGACAAAGGTGAGCTTCAATAAAGATATCCTTAGCTTTTTCAGGGAAGTCCTTTATTTTAAAATTGGCATCATAGTCTTTTATCCTCCGGATTCTGTAAAATTAAATCTGAGTATTACTTCTAAAGGTCTTCTCACAATTCCATAATTCACAGCTTACACTGAGCTCCATTCATGTCCACCTACTTACTCAATAATTGATTTTTTTTTTTTTTTTTTTGAGACGGAGTCTCACTCTGTCACCCAGGCTGGAGTGCAGTGGCTCACGCCTGTAATCCCAGCACTTTGGGAGGCCGAAGCAGGTAGATCACTTGAGGTCAGGAGTTTGAGACCAGCCTAATCAACATGGTGAAACACCATCTCTACTAAAAAAATTAAAATATGCTGGGCATGATGGTGCACACCTGTAATCCCAGCTACTCGGGAGGCTGAGGCACAAGAATCGCTTCAACCCGGGAGGCAGAGGTTGCAGTGAGCAGAGATCACACCACTGCATTCCAGCCTGGGTCAGAGAGAGAGACTACATTTCAAAAAGAAAAATAAAAAAAGTAGCTGGGCATGGTGGTGCTGTCTGTAATCCCAGCTACTTAGGAGGCTGAGGCAGGAGAATCACTTGAACTTAGAAGGCAGAGGTTGTAGTGATTGCGCCACTGCACTCTGGACTGGGCAACAGAGCGAGACTCCATCTCAAAAAAAAAGGGTCAGAATAACACTGGGCTTCTTTTTTTTGAGATGGAGTCTCGCTCTGTTGCCCTGACTGGAGTGCGGTGGCACGATCTCGGCTTACTGCAAGCTCTGCCTCCCGGGTTCACGCCATTCTCCTGCCTCAGTCTCCTCAGTAGCTGGGACTACAGGCGCCCACCATCACGCCCAGCTAATTTTCTTTGTATTTTTAGTGGAAACGGGGTTTTACTGTATTAGCCAGGATGGTCTCAATCTCCTGACCTCGTGATCCACCCACCTTGGCCTCCCAAAGTGCTGGGATTACAGGCGTGAGCCACTGTGCCTGGCCCTTTTTTTTTTTTTTTTTGAGATGGAGTGTCCATTGCACAGGCTAGAGTACAGTGGCACAATCTCGTCTCACTGCAACCTCCACCTCCTGGCTTCAAGTGATTCTCCTGCCTCAGACTCCCAAGTAGCTCGGACAACAGGCACACACTACCCCACCTGGCTAATTTTTGTATTTTTAGTAGACATGAGGTTTCACCATGCTGGCCAGGCTGGTCTCAAACTCCTGACCTCGTGATCTGCCCGCCTCAGCCTCCCAAAGTGCTAGGATTACAGGCCTGAGCCATGGCACCCGGCAACACTGGGCTTCCTAACAGCAACGTTAGGAGTTACAAAGACAGGCTGGGTGTGGTGGCTGACGCCTGTAATACCAGCACTTTGGGAAGCCGAGGCAGGCAGATCATGAGGTCAGGAGATCGAGACCATCCTGGCCAACATGGTGAAACCCCCATCTCCACTAAAAATACAAAAAATTAGCCAGGCATGATGACATGTGCCTATAGTTCCAGCTACTCGGGAGACTGAAGCAGGAGAATCACTTGAACCCAGGAGGCAGAGGTTGCAGTGAGCTGAGATCCTGCCACCACACTCCAGCCTGGGTGACAGAGCAAGACTCTGTCTCAAAAAAAAAAAAAAAGAAGAAGAAGTTACAGCTAGGTGGCTCATGCCTGCTGTAATCCCAGCACTTTGGGAGGCTGAGGTGGGCGGATCATAAGGTCAGGAGTTCGAGACCAGCCTGGCCAATATGGTGAAACCCTATCTCTACTAAAAATACAAAAATTAGCTGGGCATGATGATGGGCGCCTGTAGTCCCAGCTACTCAGGAGGCTAAGGCAGAAGAATCGCTTGAATCCGAGGCAGAGGTTGCACTGGGCAACAGTGTAAGACTCCGTCTCAAAAAAAATAAAAATAAAAATAAGTTACAAAGACAACAGAGCAGTGCTTTTATTATTAATTCATTCATTCATTCACTGAGACAGGGTCTCACTCTGTCGCCCAGGCTAGAGTACAGTGATGCCATCAGGGCTCTCTGCAGCCTTGACCTCTGGCGCTCAAGCAATCCTCCCACTTCAGCCTCCCAAGTAACTGGAACTACAAGTGTGCACTACCATGCTTGGCTAATTTTCACTTTTTTTTAGTTTTTGTAGAGACAAGGTCTCACTGTGTTGCCCAGCTGGTATTCAACTCCTGCTCAAGTGATCCTCCTGCCTCAGCCTCCCAAAGTATTGAGATTACAGGCATGACCCACCACGCCCAGACTTTGAGCAGTACTTTTAATTGAGGAAAAAATTATTTCTATCGCAGAAGTCAATACCTGGGCAAATTATATATGAAGTGGGAAAATAAAAGAAAGACTTCTTTTTAGGCTTGCAAGATCTCATTTATCCACCATGCAGCCTTTCCCAGGAAGCTGCTAGAAAATGTGCTCCATCAAAGTAATGAAATTATGAAAACATAAAGACATAGGACTCAAGCAACAGGGACTACAACATAAGAGGGAGGCAAGAGGAATATTAGATCCTAAGATGCACAGTTGGCCTTAAGAGCAACTAGTCCAGATTGAAACAGGTAAGAAGACTCCAGGAAGGATTTCTTGAAAAAGATGAAATTAATAAAATATTTAATGTTGCAGGGCGCGGTGGCTCACACCTGTAATCCCAGTACTTTGGGAGGCTGAGGCGTGTAGATAATGAGGTCAGGAGTTTGAGACCAGCCTAGCCAATATGGTGAAACCCCGTCTATACTAAAAATACAAAAAAATTAGCCAGGCATGGTGGTGAACGCCTGTAGTCCCACCTACTGGGGAAGCTAAGGCAGAAGAATTGCTTGAACCTGGGAGGAAGAGGTTGCAGTGAGCCAAGATCATGCCACTGCACCTCAGCCTGGGCAACAGAGTGAAACTCCCTCTCAAAAAAAAAATTTAATGTTTTGAATGCACAGAGAGGAAATTATATAACCCATAGTTCCATAAGCAAATGAGCAAATTAAGACACTTCACTTCAGAAAAAAAAAAATATTATGCAGGAAAGAAAAAGTATTCATAATGTACTCTATAACTCAGCCGTCAACAGCATTTTCCAAGTAATAACAATGTAAATGACAATCTGATTAAATTAAAGTGTTAATTTAAGTATGTTAAAGGAATTTATCCCAGGAATGTGAAGTTGGTTTAATATTTGAAAATCGGCCGGGCACGGTGGCTCAAGCCTGTAATCCCAGCACTTTGGGAGGCCGAGACGGACAGATCACGAGGTCAGGAGATCGAGACCATCCTGGCTAACACGGTGAAACCCCGTCTCTACTAAAAAATACAAAAAACTAGCCGGGCGAGGTGGCGGGCGCCTGTAGTCCCAGCTACTCTGGAGGCTGAGGCACGAGAATGTCGGGAACCCGGGAGACGGAGCTTGCAGTGAGCTGAGATCTGGCCACAGCACTCCAGCCTGGGCAACAGAGCGAGACTCCGTCTCAAAAAAAAAAAAAAAAAAAAAGAAAATCAATTAATAAGACCAGGCATGGTACCTCATGCCTGTAATGCCAGCACTTTGGGAGGTCAGGGAGGGTGGATCACCTGAGGTCAAGAGTCCAGGCTGGCTAACATGATGAAACCCTGTCTCTATTAAAAATGCAAAAATTGGCCGGGCGTGGTGGCTCACGCCTGTAATCCCAGCACTTTGGGAGGCCAAGGCGGGCAGATCACAAGGTCAGGAGATCGAGACCACGGTGAAACCCCGTCTCTACTAAAAAAAATACAAAAAATTAGCCGGGCGTGGTGGCGGGCGCCTGTAGTCCCAGCTACTAGGGAGGCTGAGGCAAGAGAATGGCGTGAACCTGGGAGGCGGGGCTTGCAGTGAGCCGAGACTGCCCCACTGTACTCCAGCTTGGGCAACAGAGCCAGACTCTGTCTCAAAAAAAAACAAAAAGGCCGGGCGCGGTGGCTCAAGCCTTTAATCCCAGCACATCCTGGCTAACAGGGTGAAACCCCATCTCTACTAAAAATACAAAAAAGCCGGGCATGGTGGTGGGGGCCTGTAGTCCCAGCTACTCGGGAGGCTGAGGCAGGAGAATGGCGTGAACCCGGGAGGCGGAGCTTGCAGTGAGCTGAGATCGCGCCACTGCACTCCAGCCTGGGCGACACAGTGAGGCTCCATCTCAAAAAATAAAATGAAAAATAAAAATAAAAAATAAAAATGCAAAAATTAGTGGGGTCTGGTGGTGCGCACCTGTAGTCTCAGCTACTCGGGAGGTTGAGACAGGAGAATCATTTGAACTTGGGAGGCGGAGGCTGCAGTGGCCACAATGGAGCCACTGCACTCCAGCCTGGGCAAAAGAACAAGACTCCATTTCAAAAAAAAAAAAAGAAAATCAATTAATAAGTCATATCAACAAAATAAAGAACAAATATCACATGATCATCTCAATAGACACAAAAAAGCATTTGACAAAATCTGACACCTCTTTATACTCTTTTAACCTCAAAGCCTTGCTTGTACTGTTCTGTTTCCCTAGAATGCTGTTCCTCACCACACTTCTCCATCTGGCTAACTCTAAAAAAATCCCAAACTTTTTTTTTGAGATCATAAGGTGGATCATAAGGTCAGGAGTTCGAGACCAGTCTGGCCAATATGGTGAAACCCTGTCTCTACTAAAAATACAAAATTAGCCGGGCATGGTGGCACATGCCTGAAATCCCAGCTACTCAGGAGGCTGAGGCAGGAGAATCGCTTGAACCCAGGAGGCAGAGGTTGCGGTGAGCCAAGATTGCGCCATTGCACTCCAGTCTGGGAAACAAGAGCAAAACTCTATCTCAAAAACAAACAAACAAACAAACAAAATCAAATATATGATTAAAAAAGGATTCAACACACTCCAAAGTCAACTCCCTAACTGATGTGACAAAAATTACCAATAAACTCAGGGATGCTAAGAATCAGAAGGCCCGCCGGGCGCAGTGGCTAACACTTGCAATCCCAGCACTTTGGGAGGCCGAGGCGGGCGGATCACGAGGTCAGGAGATCGAGACCATCCTGGCTAACACAGTGAAACCCCGTCTCTATTAAAAATACAAAAAAAAAAAAAAAAAAAATTACCCGGGCGTGGTGGCAGGCACCTGTAGTCCCAGCTACTTGGGAGGCTAAGGCAGGAGAAGGGTGTGAACCTGGGAGACGGAGCTTGCAGTGAGCTGAGATCGTGCCACTGCACTCCAGCCTGGGCAACAGAGCAAGACTCTGTCTCAAAAAAAAAAAAAAAAAGATCAGAAGGCCCACATTATTCTGCATTAAATACAGACTCTACTACAAAGAAGAAAATACCATCATGTTATTAAGAGAGTGATACCCAATCCAATTAACCTAAAAAGATCTCTTTGGGATAAAGTAGCAACAAGAAATTGTTATTCTAATACCAAGTCCCAACTGTGTCAGACACCTACGACATTTGCGATGCCACAGTCTTCTTCATTCGTTCAGTTCTCTGTATCAGTCCCTCCTTTGAAAGAGATGATATGCGTGCATCACCCTCAGGAGGAACATAGGCATCAAATATACCAGCTGTAATAAAGGAAGAAAAAAATTAAGAAAGCGTTGAAAGATTGAGAAAAACTCATAAAATTGAAGTAATGTACAATTGGGAAGGGTTGTGGATATGAAGTAGACTAATGAAACAGACTTCCATGTAGAGAGAACTATGTTACACTAAAAAAAAAAACAGAACAAGGCCGGGCGCGGTGGCTCACGCCTGTAATCCCAGCACTTTGGGAGGCTGAGGTGGGCAGATCACAAGGTCAGGAGTTCAAGACCAGCCTGGCCAAGATGGTGAAACCCCTACTCTACTAAAAATACTAAAACTAGCCAGGTATGGTGGCAGGTGCCTATAATCCCAGCTACTTGGAAGGCTGAGGTAGGAGAATCACCTGAACCTGGGGGACAGAGGTTGCAGTGAGCCGAGATTGTGCCACTGGGTGACAGAATGAGACTCTGTCTCAAAAAACAAAACAAAACAAAACAAAAAAAGCCAGAAAGATTTAAGTCTTCTCTCAGAGCCTCAGTTTCTACTTCCACAAAATGGGGAAATTTCACTCTTGCCTTCTACAGACAGTTTGAAAGTAAGTTCAAAGAACAACTTCATGATATACAGTATATATAAGGCTAATCATTATTGAGGTTGAACTGACTTCGTGCTTAATTAAATATCATCAATCATAGTCTAAGTCATCCCAAGTTCCAGAAGCTCTCTGACAGAAGGATCCCAGGTCAGGGTCCCAGAAATACCTCACCTGTACAGGCCAGATGTATGGAACGGTCTGATTTTTCTGGAGGAATAACCAATCCTGCTTTCCGGGCATGTTCCATAAACTCTTTTTCTGTTTTAAATTTACGTTGACAAACAGGAGGTGTGAAACGTTTTTTAGTTCTTACTGGAACTATAGCTGAGGACTGAGTCACCAGAACTGGCTGGAAGGTAAAGGAAAGGTTAGGAACCTAGAAAAAACATCTACTATGTTTTACAAACTCTAAGCAAAGCACTATAGAAAGGGCATATCCAAAGAATGCTTCAGGAACAATTATAAAACAATGATCACAAGGAAAAATGCATTAGGACCTTAATACTTATAGGTGTCTCTAAATAGAAGACAGTTGGCAACCTTTATTAACATCACATTTACTAAAGGCTTTCCTTTAGAACTTTCCACAGTACAGGACTATGCTAACTCCTACAGATCCCGAGTTGATTAAAGCAAGTTTCAAAGAACTGCTGGTGATGGGGAAACACCAACCCAATACTGAAATGAGCAAGAATACTATTCTTTATTACTTTATTTTTATTTTTTGAGACAGATCGCTAGCCTGGAGTGCAGTTGCACGATCACGGCTCACTGCAGCCTTGGCCTCCTGGGCTGTAGTTATCTTCCCACTGCAGCCTCCCAAGTAGCGCCATCGCACTCGACTAATTTAAACATTTTTGTAAAGACGGGGTCTTACTATGTTGCCCAGGCTCATTTCGAACTCCTGGGCTCAAGCCATCCTTCCGCCTCGGACTTCCAAGTGCTGAGATTACAAGTGTGAACCACCGCGCCTAACCCTGAATGCTATTCTTAAACCATAAGCAAAGTCCTCTTGTAGGCATCTGCTCCATATTTACTCGAGATATTTTGCTCATTCTATCGGGAGTTTCACTGTAAACTTTATTCTGTCGTTTTAGCACCCAACTGACCAATAAACCCTTGAAAGACCAGGGAACCTTTTCTCTCTGATCATGAGGTTTGCTCAGACGGGTCAGTGACAATATGGGACGCCCTCATTTTCGGCTACTCTTCAACGTAGTTCATTTATAAGAATCGAAGATTACGGAGTCCACCTTCCAACCCATTACTTGTCTCCCCTTTAACATCTCCTCGCCAGACGGACCCAAATCAATCCAGAAAAACTTAATCCCCGTTAATTCACTCGCTCTCACGGCCTTGTCTATGCTCTCCCCATTCGACCACTGAGCTCAGTAGCTGCGTCCTGTCCACCTCAGCCTCTTCCACGGCCTAGGTATGACTCGTACTGTTCCAGCTCACCAAGGACAATTGCACAGAGAGTATTTCCCTCGACTCTGTCCTCCTCTTCTAGCCCCTAGGGTCCTATCGACCCCGTCCCTACCCACCTGCCGAGACCACCAGCCCAAAACCCTCGATAAACGAGACAACCCTTGAGGTATGGGGGCTGCCATCTTGTTCCCGCAAAGGCCGCCGGGAAGGGAGCTGCGAGTGAAGAGCGTCGGGTAGGAGAGAAGCCGCATAGGGTGGAGCTAGCACAGGAGTGGAATTTTCCAGGGAGCGCGCCCTCCGCCGAAATGTGAGCAGCGAGGACGCGCACGTGCTCGCGGGAGTGGGGGAGGGTGGAGTACGGCCGCGCGTGCGCAGGGAGACGACGTTGGGCGTAGGGTGGAACGCACGGTTGTCACGCGCCAGCAAGAGAGCGCTTGAACGCGAGCTGCGCCTGCGCGCGAGGCTTTCTGGCGGCCGGGAAATAGGCATTGCTGTATGCTTGGCACATTGCTGTTTATACCATTCTTTAAAAAAAGAAAAGGAGGCCAGGCGCGGTAGCTCACGCCTGTAATCCCAGCACTTTGGGAGGCCGAGGCGGGTGGATCACCTGAAGTCAGGAGTTCCAGACCAGCCTGGCCAAAATGGCGAAACCCCGTCTCTACTAAAATTACAAAATTTAGCCAGATGTGGTGGCACGCGCCTGTAGTCCCAGCTGCTCTTGAGACTGAGGCAGGAGAATCGCTTGAACCCAGGTGGCAGAGGTTGCAGTGAGCCGAGATCGCGCCACTGACTCCAGCCACAGCTAGACTCCGTCTCAAAAAAAAAAAAAAGAAAGAAAAATTAGCCGGGCTTGGTGGCGGGCGGCTGTAGTCCGAGCTACTTGGGAGGCTAAGGCAGGAGAATCCCTCGAACACAGGAGGCGGAGGCTGCAGTGATCCGAGATCGCGCCACTGCATTCCAGCCTGGGTGACAGAGAAAAACTTTATCTCAAAAAACAACAAAAAAATTTGACTGCTATGTTTACTAAAGCAGAAGACACGTGAATTGACAAAAACATTTGTGATTTGTCATTTCGGAAAAGAGTCACAGAGCAATTACGTAATTTACTTAAGGTTAGATAAATAACTGGCACAACTGAGATTCGAATCTAAGCAGTCTAATTCCAGAACCCATGCAGGTAACTGCTACGTGCTGCTTCACGTTCAGTTGTTAAAAGGATTCGTGATGTTGGGATCATCCTGGTAAATTCAGTAGTGTAAACGTTGCTGAAAGGCAGACACTTTCCACAACTTAACCGTTGGTTATTAATCTGCCAATTAGAGCTTACATAGTTCTTATCTACAATATTTTGCGATAAGTTGGTAGCTACAGGCTGTACATACAAGAAATCTCAGGCTGAAGTAGAATTGCTACAAAGGTAGAAGCAAAGTGCTGCGGACTATCAGGAACTGAAGATTACCTTTGGGTTTGGAGATCCTGTGTTGTTGTTGTTGTTGTTGTTGTTGTTGTTGTTTTGGAGATGGAGTCTTGCTCTCTCACCCAGGCTGGAGCGCAGTGGTACAATCTCGGCTCACTGCAACCTCCGCCTCCCAGGTTCAAGTGATTCTCCTGCCTCGGCCTCCAGAGTAACTGGGATTACAGGTGCACGCCGCCATGCCCGGCTAATTTTTTCTATTTTGGTAGAGACGAGGTTTCACCGTGTTGTCCAGGCTGGTCTCGAACTCCTGAGTTTAGGCAACCTGCCCACCTCAGCCTCCCAAAGTGGAGGCATTCCAGGCATGTTTTAAAGCTTGACTTCTCAGTTATATTGTACATTCTTCCATGGTAAGAATTTCCCTACAAGTTCTAGCCACAGTATTGAACCTATAGCACAACACATTAATAGTAACATGAAATTAGGTGCTGCATGTATGTGTTGAAGAGTATGTGGGGCCGTGTGGGGTGGCTCATGCTTGTAATCCCAGCATTTTGAGAGGCGGAGGTGGGTTAGATCCCTTGAGCCCAGGAGTTCGAGACCAGCCTGCCCAACATGGCAAAACCCCATCTCCACAAAAAATAAAAAAAATTAGCTGGGCATGGTGGCCCCAGCTACTGGGGAGGCTGAGGTGGAAGGATGGCTTAAGCCCAGGAGGCGGAGGTTGCAGTGAACCAAGATCCCACCACTGCACTCCAGCCTGGGCAACAGAGCCATTCAGTGCCTACAGAAGCATAGGGAAATAAGACAAAAATAGAATATATATTATTAAGCATTTAAATAAACTATATCTGATTATTTAACAGACTCCTGTCCATCTACTCTAATCCCTAGAAAATAAAACATGAATTTTTTTTTTTTTGAGACACAGTTTTGTTCTTGTTGCCCAGGATGGAGCACAGTAGCACAATCTAGGCTCACTGCAACCTCCGTCTCTCGGGTTCAAGCGATTCTCCTGCCTCAGCCTCCCAAGTAACTGAGATTACAGACGCCCACCACTATACCTGGCTAATTTTTTGTATTTTTAGTAGAGATGGGGGGTTTTACCATGTTGGCCAGTATGATCTCAGACTCCTGACCTCAGGTGATCTGCACACCTCGGCCTCTCAAAGTGCTGGGATTACAGGGGTGAGCCACCGTGCCCGGCCAAAACATGAATTATTTTTACTGGTATTCCCCACCAAAGTGAGGAAACCTTACTCCATGGATGAGAGGTTGTTTTGGTTTTTTTTTTTTTTTTTTTTCCTTTTTAGATGGAGTTTCACTCTTATCATCCAGGCTGGAGTGCAATAACTCGATCTCACCTCACTGCGACCTCTGCCCCCTGGGTTCAAGCGATTCTCCTGCCTCAGTCTCCCTAGTAGCTGGGATTACAGGCACCTGCCACTATACCTGGCTAATTTTTGTATTTTTAGTAGAGACGGAGTTTCACCACATCGCCAGGCTGGTCTCGAACTCCTGACCTCAGGTGATCCACCTGCCTCAGCCTCCCAAAGTGCTGGGATTACAGGTGTGAGCCCCCGTGCCTGGCCGAGATTATTGATTAATGCAGAACATTAATATAACTTATCTTAGATTACTTGCTCCACCATTGAGTTTTATGTTAGCCTCACACAGTAACCAACACATCCCAGATCATCTCTGCCCATCCTCTGATCAGTTTCTCAGTTAATACAAACTTGCCATATCAGCCTGGATGAAATAATAATAGGGGAGTCAATATCATTTAATTGCTAAGAGATGAGCTATAAGTGAGTTTTGTTGCTGCTTGATTAGCTACTGTTTTGGTAAATTCATATCTTCCTACCTCATCAGCTTCATGGAAAATTGGGAGCTGGGGACTGGCGGGGACAGTGACTCACGCCTGTAATCCCAACACTTTGGGAGGCTGAGGCAGGCAGATAACCTGAGGTCAGAAGCTCGAGACCAACCTGAGCAACATGGAGAAACCCAGTCTCTACTAAAGATACAAAAAATTAGCTGGGCATGGTGGCAGGCGCCTGTAATCCCAGCTCCTCGGGAGGCTGAGGCAGGAGATTTGCTTGAACCCAGGAGATTGAGGTTGCAGTGAGCCGAGATCATGCCATTGCACTCGCAAGAGCAAAACTCTGTCTAAAAAAAAAAAAAAAAAAAAAAAAGAAAAAGAAAGAAAAGGAAATTGGGAGTTGTCTGCTAGAGAAGTAACACCAAAAGGATGTTTCTTTTTTTTTTTTTTTTTTTTTTTTGAGACGAAGTTTCACTCTGTTGCTCAGGCTGGAGTACAGTGGGATGATCTCAGCTCACTGCAACGTCGGCCTCCCAGGTTCAAGTGATTCTCCTACCTCAGCCTCTTAAGTAGGTGGGATTACAGGTGCCCGCCACCAAGCCTGGTTAATTTTCTCTATTTTTAGTAAAGATGGGGTTTCACCATGTTGGTCAGGCTGGTCTCGAACTCCTGACCTCAAGTGATCCACCTGCCCTGTCTTCCTAAAGTTGTGAGATTACAGGCGTCAGCCACCGTGCCCAACCAAAAAGGGTATTTCTTAATCCTACAATCTTGGTAGTTCACATTTCAGAAAAAAACAAGATAAAAAGATCTTGTCATGATGATGGGAGCAAGAGAAGAGAACTCATTGTCCAAGTAGAGGAAGGAATCGATTGTCAGGGGCTCAACCTTGCAAAGAACAGTCTTGTACATAGTAGACGCTGAAATATTTATTTATACAATAAGTAGATGCGAAGAATCCCAGTTAAAATATGATGAGGCAGAAGGAAAAGTTGATTTCCTGTTTTTCCCAGTAAAGCGGGTTACTGGAATCCCTTGTTGTCCTACTGAAATTTCTAAATGGAGCCCAAAGAGGGCTGGGTGGTGGCTCATGCCGCTAATCCCAGCACTTTTGGAGGCTGAGGCAGGCGGATTGCTTGAGGCCAGGAGTTCGAGACCAGCCTAGCCAACATGGTGAAACCCCATCTCTACTAAAATTACAAAAATTAGCCAGGCATGGTGGCATGAGCTTGTAGTCCCAGCTTCTTGGGAGGCTGAGGCATGAGAATCGTTTGAACCCGGGAGACAGAGGCTGCAGTAAGCCAAGATTGTGCCACTGCATTCCAGCCTGGGTGACAGAGTGAGACTCTGTCTCAAAAAATAAATGAATAAGTAAAATAAATGGAGCCCAAAGAGGATGAGACTCTCCCTATGTAAGCAGTGAAGCACACACTTACATCACTTACATTTTTTCCCCTCTCAGTGGCAGATGACATCAGAGATTGAAACTTATGAAATTTTGCGTAGTAACCTACTTTCTAGGAGAAGCACAGCTGATTTGAACCAGGAAAATTCTTCTGGAGAATTGGGAAGGATCCAATTCTAAACAATATGATACTTGAATTGAAGCAAGTACTAGGCTTGCCATGTGTTTACACTGAACTTCCCTTCCCTAAAGTTAGACTATGGAGAGCAAAATAAGTGAATTGTCCAAAATAAGGTGGCGTAGAAGAAACAAGGATCCTGACTTCCTGAGAAATATTCTCAACTGAGCTTTAGTTAGTTAATTAATTAGCTAGAAATGGGGTCTCGCTTTGTCACCCAGGCTGGGGTATAGTGGTACCATCATAGCTCACTGCCACCTCAAATTCCTGGGCTCAAGGGATCCTCTTGCTTCAGTCTCCCTAGTAGCTGGGACTACAAGAACATGCCACCATATCCAGCTTTTTTTTTTTTTTTAATTGTAGAGATAAGGTCTTGCCATTTTGCCCAGGCTGTTCTCAAACTCCTGGGCTCAAGCAATCCTCCCCACTCAGTATCCCAAAGTGTTGGGATTACAGGTGTGAGCCCCCATGCTTGGCTTCAACTGATCTTTAGCTAGCAATATTAGTAGAGCTTGTTTGTCACTTGAGTTGACTGTATATGGCTTTCACATAGTGAAAGTGGTTAAGAATGCTATAGTGCCTGAGTTTACATCTTAGCTTCACCTTTTTTCCTCACTTATAGAAAGGGGGTTATTGGCCGGGCGTGGTGGCTCATGCCTGTAATCCCAGCACTTTGGGAGGTGGAGGTGGGCAGATCACGAGGTCAAGAGGTTGAGACCATCCTGGCCAACATGGTGAAACCCTGTCTCTACTAAAAATACAAAAATTAGCTGGGCGTGGTGGCACATTCCTATAGTCTCAGCTACTCAGGAGGCTGAGGCAGGAGAATCGCTTGAACCTGGGAGGTGGAGGTTGCAGTGAGCTGAGATTGTACCACTGCACTCCAGCTTGGGCGACAGAGCGAGACTCCGTCTCAAAAAAAAAAAAAAGAAAAAAAATACTGGGCATGGTGGCTCACACCTGTAATCCCAACACTTTGGGAGGCCGAAACGGGCAGATCACAAGGTCCAGAGTTTGAGAACAGCCTGGCCAACATGGTGAAACCCCATCTCTACTAAGAATACAAAAATTAGCCAGGTGTGGTGGTGCGTGCTTGTAGTCCCAGCTACTCGGAGACTGATGCAGGAGAATCCCTTGAACCCAGAAGGCAGAGGTTGCAGTGAGCCAAGATTGCACCGTTGCACTCCAGTCTGGGCGACCGAGCAAGACTCCGTCTCAAAGAAAAAAAAAGAAAGAAAGGAATTAGGTTAAGTAGAATTTAAGTAGAATCGTTATTAACGCATAAAATGAATTCATATATGGTCCCATTCTGGTTAGTTATAATTACTGCTTCCAAGTCCCATCATAGCCCTGAAAAGGATATAAGGAGCCTAGCAGAAACCTGGTACGTGTAACTGCTCTTTGTTCTGGACACAGATAACATCCCTGCCGCCAGAGTCCACCCCAGTGCAGTGCGCCTAAAGCAAGAGAGTTCCTGCTGGATGAATGAACAAGAAGTCCACAGGAGGTCCTCAATGTTAACTCTCTTCCCCTAGAGAACAATTCTCGCCTTTGTTGAAGCTAAGACCACTGAAATGCAGGTAGCTTCCAAGCCCAAAAGTCATTCCTTATTCCTGTGCTGCAGGTCTTTCTTCTCTTAGCTGCTGTTCTTTCCCATCTAAAAGGAAAGGGACAAAACCTTTTCCTTTACCTCTTTCTGCTTGTCCTAGATTCCTTATTCTAAAGACAGGTTTCAGAAGAGATGTTGCTTGCTCACCTTGGCTGAGCCAGAAAAGCGCATGCATCCCGTTGCTCAAGCTAGGTCTAGAATTAATCCCTCACCTCTTCTTGCTCCACTTTCACCCCAGATGGCTAAATCAAGCAATAATCCTAAAAGGGAATTTCAGGCTATTTTCAACTCCCTGCATCCCCCACCTCCCACACCATGTTTAGGGAGGAGAGAGCAAAGCCCTTGGATCAGAGTAATCTGTTTCTAACCCACTTCCATTCCTAGGGATTACCTCTCCAGGGGGAGGGAGACAGAAATAAACCTAACAATTTAGTGCTAGAAACTTGGGGAAGAAGCTCCAGGAGTGCCCCTGGAGGGCTGTAGGCATGGGGTTCCAGTAGCCTGGGAACTTCTTTTCATATGCTGGAGTACCCTGTAAAAGGATCCATAAACTTGAAAAGCAATGCCTACACTAGGCAAGAATAGGCACTCTGTAAATGTGCCTATTGGATGAAATAATGAAAAATGTATGGATTGTGGGCAGATGAAGGCAGAAACAATTTCCTTGTTATACCTACAACCTTTATGTCCTTGTATGCACACGAATTTATGGCTAAAATCAGTCAACCAACAAATAAGGAAGCATGATATAATGAAAAGACCTCTGGATTGGGAGACAGGAGATATGGATTCTAGTACCACCATTGTCGACATTGATTTTCCCTTTGGCCTTTGGCAAATCACTTTGCCCAAAGTCACTTTGTTCTCTGATCACTAATTTTCTCCATTTAAAAAAAAAAAGTCGGCTGGGCACGGTGGCTCAAGCCTGTAATCCCAGCACTTTGGGAGGCCGAGATGGGCGGATCATGAGGTCAGGAGATCGAGACCATCCTGGCTAATGCGGTGAAACCCTGTCTCTACTAAAAATACAAAAAACTAGCCGGGCGAGGTGGCGGGCGCCTGTAGTCCTAGCTACTCGGGAGGCTGAGGCAGGAGAATGGCGTAAACCCAGGAGGCAGAGCTTGCAGTGAGCTGAGATCCGGCCACTGCACTCCAGCCTGGGCGACAGAGTGAGACACCGTCTCAAAAAAAAAAGTTTCAGCCAGGCACGGTGGCTCACGCCTGTAATCCCAGCACTTTGGGAGGCCGAGGCGGGTGGATCACAAGGTCAGGAGTTTGAGACCAGCCTGGCAAAGATGGTGAAACCCCCTCTCAACTAAAAATACAGCTCGGTGTGGTGGTGCGTGCCTGTAGTCCCAGCTACTTGGGAGGCCGAGGCAGGAGAATCACTTGAACCCAGGAGGTGGAGGTTGCAGTGAGCCAGGATTGCGCCATTGCACTCCAGCCTGGGTGACAGAGCAATACTCCATCTCAAAAGAATCTCCCTCTAGAGTCCTAAAGGTCTACAGTCCTGTGTTATATATATTGAGCCCCTATTAATAATGTACAAAGGCCTAAGTTCATTTATATACTAACAATGACTCATTTTGGGGGTCCCTTGTGAACCAAGTGCTTGGCACACATTTTCTCTAGTCTGTATTCCTTCCTCTACCCTGCATGACCCTGCTATACAAAAATCTACCTTCCGGGTGAGCGTGGTGGCTCACGTCTGTAATCCCAGCACTTTGGGAGGCTGAGGTAGGTGGGTTGCCTGAGCTCAGGAGTTCAAGACCAGCCTGGGCAACATGGTGAAACCCTATCTCTACTAAAATGCAAAAAATTAGTTAGGCATGGCGGCGTGCATCTGTAGTCCCAGCTATTCAGAAGGTTGAGGCAGAATTGCTTGAACCCGGGAGGTGGAGGTTGCAGTGAGCCAAGACCATGCCACTGCACTCCAGCCTGGGCGACAGAGCAAGACTCCATCTTAAAACAACAACAAAAAAAATTCTATCTTCCAGCTGACCATTCTTTTGGGATGCTTTGCAGTGGCTGGGTGAAAGCTTCCTTCTCAGGTCTTTGGGATTGGAACCAGGGAAGCTGTGCGAATGCAGGAAACTTCCACTAGAGGGTACCAAGGCTGCACCGGATCTCAGATTGCAGGGAGGCCTGCGCAAACCCAACAATTCCAGGATGTTTAAATACCTATGTTGAGAGATTCAGAGATCTCTATTAATTCCTCATTACTGGTGGGAGGCGGGTGAGATATAAAAAGCTACATATTGGGTACAATGTACACTACTTGAGTGACTGGTGCACTAAAATCGCAGACTTTACCGCTATACAAATCATCCATGTAACCAAAACAACTTGTACCCCAAAAGCTATTGAAATAAAAAAGTTAACTTTAAAACATTGCTCAGCCAGGTGCAGTGGCTCATGCCTGTAATCCCAGCACTTTGGGAGGCCGAGGCAAGCGGATCATAAACTCAAGAGATCGAGACCATCCTGGCTAACATGGTGAAACCCCGTCTCTACTAAAAATACAAAAATCAAAAATTAGCTGGGCATAGTGTCGGGTGCCTGTAGTCCCAGCTACTAGGGAGACTGAGGCGAGAGAATGACGTGAACCCGGGAGGCGGAGCTTGCAGCGAGCTGAGATTGTGCCTCTCCAGCCTGGGCGACAACGAGACTCCATCAGGTTCGTTGGCTTACGCCTGTAATCCCAATACTTTGAGAGGCCAAGACAGGTGGATCACAAGGTCAGGAGTTCGAGACCAGCTGGCTAACACGGTGAAACCTCATCTCTACTAAAAATACAAAAAAATTAGTGGGGCGTGGTGGCGGGCACCTGTTGTCCTGGTTACTCAGGAGGCCGAGGCAGGAGAATGGCATGAACCCAGGTGGCGGAGCTTGCAGTGAGCCGAGATCGCGCCGCTGCACTCCAGCCTGGGCAACAGAGCAAGACTCCATCTCAAAAAAAAAAAAAAAAAAAAGAAATTGCTCATTACCTGGTCTGTCCCTTGAAAGGCTTTTAACAAGTCTCTACTACTTAGACATCATTTTGCTTTCTTCATTTTTATTACTTCAAATCAAAGAAAGCTTGGCATAATGAAATTCGTGGGGGCTCTGGCAACTGATACCTTGCTCCACTATTTCCAAACTTTATTACCCAATTACTTAAGTCCTCTGCATTTCAGTGCAAACCCATCTGTGGAATGGAGATAATTTCACAGATGGGTACACTGAAATGCAGAGAACTTACCTCATACAGCAGTTGTGAACATAAGTGAAATCATATATGGAAACGTGTAACCTGGTAGATTGTAGGTACCTGAAACAGTTTTGTTTTTTTTTTTCTTTTTTTTTTTTGAGACGGAGTCTCGCTCTGTCGCCCAGGCTGGAGTGCAGTGGCACAATCTCGGCTCACTGCAAGCTCCACCTCCCGGGTTCACGCCATTCTCCTGCCTCAGCCTCCCGAGTAGCTGGGACTACAGGCACCCACCACAATGCCTGGCTAATTTTTTGTATCTTTAGTAGAGACGGGGTTTCACCATGTTAGCCAGGATGGTCTTAATCTCCTGACCTCATGATCCACCCGCCTCGGCCTCCCAAAGTGCTGGGATTACCACCGCACCCAGCGCCTAAAACCGTTTTTGTACTGGCCTATTATAAACTGGGAATTGAGATGTTGAAGAGAGAAAGATGGATTTGCAGCCACTGAGTACCTCCAAACAAGAGACGTGACCTTTTGTCATTTTGATCTTAAGGCTTGCAGGTTTCCAGGTTAGCGCTTCAGGGCACACCCCAGCCTTATCCTTCAGCTGTGTTCTATCATTGGCAGCAGCCTAGCCATGTCGTTCTGCTGTTTTCCCATCCTGGTTTCTCTGGAGGTGAGTTTAGTTTCTACTTCCTACTCGCCTCCGGGATGAAAAGTCTCATGTATGGTATTCTGCCCTGTGCTTTCTGAAGTGTCACATCTCCACCTAGCTCTGCTCTGCCCTTTTCCTCTCATCTCTCCAACAGTCACTTCTGGGGTGGAATGTGCCATCTGTTTCTGAAACTGAGCAGAAGTTTGGGAAAGGGGGAGGGACAGCTGTGTCCAGGGCTTGCGTGTCAGCAGACACGTTACAGCTGCTGCAGGGCAAACCAGGGTGAAACCACAAGCCAGAGGCCCCAGGGCAGGCAGCCGTGAGGCCCGCCCCTCGGGTTCTCTCTCATCTGTCTCACCCAGAGGTTTCCTGGCAGGAGTGGGAGAGGTTGGTATCGAGTCCTTGAGCCCTGACTCATTCCCTGACCTCGTTGGGTGTTACCCAGTTATCTCCTAAATCTCTCTCCAGGGCCCTCTGTTAGCAACACAACAGTGTCATCCTAGACAGAAGACACAGGAGGAAAGCAGACTACCACTACCTGTTTATCTCATTCCCTTCTGAGGGTCCCAACAACAACCAGGAGGTTTACAGGTTACATTGCTTATAAAATGACCAAAATCATCCTATAGAGCTACACTAAGAGATTGGCTACTTTCCAGATTTCTTTATAGAAACAATTATGCTTAACTTTCTCAAATAAAGAATAAAATCATTACTTTATTTTACTTGGGCAGGGGAAGGGACTGAAACACTGAGCCAGGAAGTGATTATCACACAGTGAATCAGGGGCCTATCTAGGGACATAACTCAGGTTTCCTAACCCCACCTCAAATTCCATTCTTTCCCTCAGCTTAGTTACTTATGGACTACAGTAATGTCCTGGGCTTTCTGGACTTTACAAAAGTTCTTGTAATTGTCAAATTCCTGAGGGTTCGATAGGAAACCAATTCTGTGGTGTTTCCGGGCTTCACACGTGTCTCTTTCACAGTTTGTCCTATAGAAAACGTGAGATATGTATTTGTTGCCTCCTAGATAGGTTGCCAAAAACACTTTAGATGTTATTCTTAGATTCAAAGAAGACCAATGTAGTATGTGATCCTCAGGTTAGATCTCAGAGAGAGAATATTCCATTTTTAAATCATTTGTTGCTGTTCAAGATCCTCATATCTTTGTGAGTCACTGTACCAGTAGATGCTGAAAATTATTTTCTTACCCTCTTTTTATTCAGAGGGCCCCATCTGGGTTGGGTGTGGTGGCTCGCACCTGTAATCCCAGGGCTTTGGGAGGCCAAAGCAGGTGGATTGCTTGAGGCCAGGAGTTTGAGACCAGCCTGGCCAACATGGTGAAACCCTGTCTTTACTAAAAATACAAAAATTAGCCAGGCATGGTGACAAACACCTGTAATTCCACTACTCAGGAAGCTGAAGCATGAGAATCACTTGAATTGGGAGTTGGAGGTTGCAGTAAATCAAGATCCTGCTACTGCACTCTGTGTAACAGAGACTCTGTCTCAAAAAAAAGGTCCCAGTCTCCGCCGGGTGTGGTGGCTCACGCCTATAATCCCAGCACTTTTGGAGGCTGAGGTGGGTGGATCACCTAAGGTCAGCAGTTCGAGACCAGCCTGACCAACATGGTGAAACCCCATCTTTACTAAAAATACAAAAATTAGCCATGTGTGGTGGCCGGCACCTGTAGTCTCAGCTACATGGGAGGCTGAGGCAGAAGAATTGCTTGAACGTGGGAAGCGGAGATTGCAGTGAGCCGAGATCATGCCACTACACTCCAGCCTAGGCGACAGAGCGAGACTCCATCTCAAAAAAAAAAAAAAAAGGGTCCCAGTCTCTCCTCAACTAGGGTCATGCTTCCTAAAGACATTAGCTGGTTTCCAAGAAAGCTGATTTTAGCTTTATCCCTTGGCAGAGAAAACAGAGTCATTGCACACAGGCCAGAACATTCTTTCTGCCAGAGCTCCCCATCTGGAAGAAAAGAGAAAGAGTTTCAGAGTTTCCATAAGGGCTGCCTAAAGGGGAGGAAGAAAGAGGGAGCCATAGGGAGGGAAGAAGAAAGTTACAGGGCTGCAATCCCAAACCTAATAGTCTGAAAAGAAAATCAGATACAGCAAGCCTGAAAACCTGGGTCAGCATTACCACACCTCTCCCCTCTACCTAACGCTTAGTTGGATTTCTTTCGTTCTTCACTCTTTGATCTTTCACATGTACTTATCTATCCTACCTGTCTCACCTCAAAATTTTCTTTCCATTCTTTGTTCTTTATGTAGCTCCCCTCCAAATTTGTGCTCTCCCTATAGGTGATTAATAGAGGTTCAAGGTTCCAAGACTAGGTCTTTTTGGGGTTTTTTTGAGATGGACTTTCGCTCTGTTGCCCAGGCTGGAGTGCAGTGGTGTGATCTTGGCTCACTGCAACCTCCGCCTCCTGGGTTCATGCAATTCTCCTGCCTCAGCCTCCTGAGTAGCTGGGGTTACAGACGCATGCCACCACACCCAGCTAATTTTTGTACTTTTAATAGAGGTAATTGTATATTTTTAATAGAGGTGGAGTTTCAGCATGTTGGTCAGGCTGCTCTCAAACTCCTTACTTCTAGTGATCCACCTGCCTTGGCCTCCCAAAGTGCTGGGATTACAGGTGTGAACCACCGCACCCAGCCCCAAGACTACTTCTTAATACGTTTTGTTTTTTTTTTTTTTTTTTGAGGCAGAGTCTCGCTCTGTCGCCCAGACTGGAGTGCAGTGGCCGGATCTCAGCTCACTGCAAACTCCGCCTCCCAGGTTCACGCCATTCTACTGCCTCAGCCTCCCGAGTAGCTGGGACTACAGGCGCTCGCCACCTCGTCCGGCTAGTTTTTTGTATTTTTTAGTAGAGACGGGGTTTCACTGTGTTAGCCAGGATGGTTTCGATCTCCTGACCTCGTGATCCGCCCGTCTCCGCCTCCCAAAGTGCTGGGATTACAGGCTTGAGCCACCGCGCCCGGCCTAATACGTTTTGTTTTGTTTTGTTTTGTTTTAGAGACAGAGTGTTGCTATATTGCCCAGGCTGGTCTCACACTCCTGGGGTTCAAAATATCTTCCTACCTCAGCCTCCTGAGTAGCTGGAACTACAGGTACTCACCACCATGCCCAGCTCCCAGCTACCTAATTTTCTTTTTTGAGACAGGGTCTTGCTGTGTTGCCCAGGCTGAAGTGCAGTGGCACAATCATAGCACACTGTCTCACTGCAGCCTTGACCTCGAGCTCAAGCAATTCTCCTGCCTCATCCTCCCAAGTAGCTGGAACCCCAGGCACATGCCACCATGCCCAGCTAATCTTTTATTTTTTGTAGAGGCAGGGTCTCACTAGGTTGTCCAGGCAGGCCCAACTACTTTTTAATACTTCTCAGAAAAATAGGATCATAGAGTTGGAAGGAACTTCCTCATAACCTGTGATTCTCAGAAGGAGTTTGGTGGGTCCAAGGAGCCCCTGAAATTGGATGTCAATTTTAGTACATGTATGCATCTTTCTGGCAAGAAGGCCCATAGCTTCCATTGGGTTCTCAAATGGTTCCATGATCATACCTTCCATTCAAATCCCTGCTGTGGACCATACAGTTCAGTGTTTTTCAGAATAAGGCTGGGAACCCAAGTTAATTTTGGAATCTAGGTCATGACTTCCATTTTAAAAAATGAATAATATAGAATAGAAAATATCATTGCACATCATACATAGTAAAGACATTAATTTTTTATTAACTAATTAATATTTGATTCAAAATTCATATTTATAACTTTTTGATGTTACATATATATAAAATCAAAATATCTAACCTCATTCATTTAATGAATTTTTTATTGCATATTTACCATGTAGCAGATATTGCTGAAATCACTGGGGAATATAAGAATGAAAGAGAAATGTTTCCGGTCCACAACAGCTCATATTTGGTAGGAAAGAGAAAAATACACCAAAAATTACAAAAGAACCATAACAGCCACTAGAGAAGTAAGCACAAGGTACAAGTTAGTGCAAAGGAGAGCATGAAAGACCGTTTTGAGAATTCAGGTGGGGCCACACTGGAGTCGAGTCACACCTGAAATGAGCAGGAATTTGCAGGGAGACACAAAATTCTAGCCAAGGGGCTAGGCATGGTGGCTCACACCTGCAATCCCAGTATTTTGGGAGGCTGAGGCAGGTGGATCACTTGAGTCCAGGAGTTCAAGACCAACTTGGGGAGCATGGCAAAATCCTGTCTCTACAAAAAATACAAAAATCCGCCGGGCATGGTGGCACATGCCTGTAGTCCCAGCTACTCTGGAGGCTGAGGGGAAAGAATGGCTTGGGCTTGAGAGGTAGAGGTTGCAGTGAGCCAAGATCATGCCACTGCACTCCAGTCTGGGTGACAGAGCTAGACCCTGTCTCAAAAAATAAAAATAAAAATAAAAATTTGGCAAGGCCTGGTGGCTCACGCCTGTAATCCCAGCACTTTGGGAGGCCAAGATGGGCAGATCATGAGGTCAAGAGATCAAGACCACCCTGGCTAACATGGTGAAACCCCGTCTCTACTAAAAATACAAAAATTAGGTGGGTCTGGTGGTGGGCGCCTATGATCCCAGCTATTTGAGAGGCTGAGACAGAAGAATCACTTGAACTCAGGAGGCAGAGGGTGCAGTGAGCGGAGATTGCGCCAGTGCACTCCAGCCTGGGCGACAGAGTGAGACTCCCCATCTCAAAACAAACAAACAAACAAAAATCAAAAAAAAAAAAAAAAAAATGCCTAATGAGAGATCATATTTTAAAAAGATTCATAACTACCAGGTGAGAAAGAATTTGATGGAGTTTGGAGATATTATTGAAGGGGAGGAGAAGACTAATGTAATAAATAATACCTGTCCTCAAACAGGTATAATAAGGCTGACATTATAAAATTGTCAATGTTCAACTGTTTTGATCTATAAAAATAGCAATAGATGGTGTCTCATTATGTCACCCGGGTTGGAGTGGCACAATCTCGGCTCACTGCAATCCTCCGCTTTTGGGGTTCAAGTGATTTTGTGCCTCAGCCTCTTGAGTAGCTGGGATTACAGGCGGGTGCCACCATGCCCGGTTAAATTTTGTAGTTTTAGTAGGGATGGGGTTTCGCCATGTTGGCCATGCTGGTCTCCAACTCCTGACCTCGGGTGATCCACCCACCTCGACCTCTCAAAGTGCTGGAATTACAGGTGTGAGCCACCGCACCCAGCCCTCAGTATCTGTCTTAATATGGGACAGTCAGAACCAGTCAGTTTAAAATGCAGGGAGAGGGAGACTATTCTCTCTCTGGATCTGACAGCATGTCTTTTCATGAAACTGATTGCATTGGGTTTGGTGAGACCTGAACCTTTTTCACACGAGATACTGTCAAACCAGTCCTATTCCTTCCTGTGCATTTTTTTTTTTTTTTTTTTAGTAGAGATGGGGTTTCTCCGTGTTGGTCAGGCTCGAACTCCTGACCTCAAGCGTGCCCACCTTGGTCTCCCAAAGTGCTGGGATTACAGGCGTGAGCCACTGTGCCTGGTCCATTTAGTTTGGGGAAAAAAAAAAAAAATCAACTGCGCCAGGCGCAGTGACTCACACCTGTAATCCCAGCACTTTGGGAGGCCGAGGTAGGCAGATCACCTGAGGTTGGGAGTTTGAGACTCACCTGACCAACAAGGTGAAACCTGGTCTCTACTAAAAATTCAAAAATTAGCCTGACGTGGTGGCACACTTCTGTAATCCCAGCTACTTAGGAGGCGGAGGCAGGAGAATCGCTTGAACCCAGGAGGTGGAGGTTGCAGTGTGCTGAGATCATGCCATTGCATTCCAGCCTGGGCAATGGAGCAAGACTCCATCTCAAAAAAAAGAAAAAAAAGAAATACAAACTTCAGCCAGGTACAGTGGTTTACGTCTGTAATCCCAGTACTTTGAGAGGCCGAGGCAGGTGCATCACCTGAGGTCAGGAGTTCAAGACCAGCGTGGCCAACATGGCAAAACCCTGTCGCTACTAAAAAATGCGAAAATTAGCTAGGCGTGGTGGCAGGTGCCTGTAATCCCAGCTACTCCAGAAGGCTGAGGCAGAAGAATTGCTTCAACCCCAGAGGTGAAGATTGCAGTGAGCCAAGATCACACCACTGCACTTCAGCCTGGGCAACAGAGCAAGAGTACATCTCAAAAAAAAAAAAAAAAAAAGCCGGGCACGGTGGCCCATGTCTGTAATTTTAGCACTTTGGGACACCAAGGCGGGCAGATCCCAAGGTCAATAGATAGAGACCATCCTGGCCAACATGGTGAAACCCCATCTCTACTAAAAATACAAAAAAAAAAATAAGCTGGGCGTGGTGTTGTAAGCCTGTAATCCCAGCTACTCGGAGGCTGAGGCAGGAGCATCGATTGAATCTGGGAGGCGGAGTTTGCAGTGAGCCGACATCGCGCCACTGCACTCCAGCCTGAGCGACAGAGTGAGACTCTTGTCTCAAAAAAAAAAAAGAAAGAAAGAAAGAAATACAAACCTCACCATAGTAAACTTGCTGCCATTTAAGAGCCATTCTCCTCAGTAATAACAATATTGAGCACTAACATGGTTTTATCCTTATTTTTAAATTAAATTATTTTTAGTGTATTTTATTTTATTTTTTTGTTGAGACGGAGTCTCGCTCTGTCACCCAGGTTGGTGCACTGGTGCCATCTCAGCTCACTGCAAGCTCTGCCTCCCAGGTTCATGCCATTCTCCTGCCTCAGCCTCCTAAGCAGCTGGGACTACAGGCTCCCCTAACACGCCCAGCTAATTTTTTGTATTTTTAGTAGAAATGGGGTTCCACCGTGTTACTCAGGATGGTCTCTATCTCCTGACCTCGTGATCTGCCCTCCTCGGCCTCCCAAAGTGCTGGAATTACAGGTGTGAGCCACCGCACCTGTCCAACAAAGTCTTACTTTGTTGTCCAGGTTTGAGTGCAATGGTGTGATCATGGCTCACTGCAGCCTTGACCACCTGGGCCCAAGCAATCTTCCCACTTCAACCCCTTGAGTAGCTGGGACTACAGACCCATGACCCCATGACCAGTTAATTTTGTAAAAATTTTTTGTGGAGACAGGGTCTCACCATGTTGCCCAGGCTGGTCTGGAACTCCTGGCCTCAAGGAAACCTCCTGCCTCGGCCTCCCAAAACACTGGGATTGTAGGCGTGAGCCACCATGCCCAGCCCTAGCACTAACATATTTTAACTCATTTAATCCTTTGGACAATCTTGTGATACAGATACTATTTTTTTTTTTTTTTTTTTTTTTTTT